>NC_068361.1:96980255-97237755 GCF_020536995.1 Dreissena polymorpha | reverse complement strand
TAACGCACCATCTTGTTTACATGGAATTTATAAAATAAATGACGAGAACACCATACTTTTTCAAAGCATACCATCATTTGGTAATTGCAAATTAACATTATTAAAATTGAACTGTATTTAAACTATCCCTTAGGAGCAAGTGAAAATGGCTATGTGCAAACAACATAAAACCAGAACAGCCTGCAAGTAACTCGCAGTGTTGTTCAGGTTATATACTGTTTGCTGATCATCAGTATCTAAGGTTTGGAGATGAAGCCTTAAAAACTTGAATCTAGTTAGAAAGGTCTTAAATAAACATAACTTTCTAAGGCGACTACAAATGTGTGAAAATACTTATGTAAGTGGTAAAGGGTTAAATCTGTAAATTTAACTAACTTGTATTGCCTCATATCGCAAGGTTATCATTATATCAGTGCAATACAAACACAAAATAAAAATGACTACATACATGTCCAAGTGACTGTCTGAGTGTTGAAACTATAATTGCAAGCTTTTGATTGGTTGAACGTCCCGATGAAGCCATCTTCCCAATTGGGTATGCATTTCACAGACGTTTCTTTACCCAACATAATCAAAACAGGTGAATCTGAAATTATATACAATTTAACACAACAATAATAACATAATTGAACATAAGACATTGAATAAAACTTTTTTCAATCACTTTTTATCTCATTATAAAATAACAGAACAAGCAACTTAGTTTTTGAATTGATATCACCTGCAAAATAACTTTTGTAGGGTTATAGTTCTTGTGCATGCCACTTTTCCTTATTAATATCATTGACATTACATCCATGAAGTTTTATGTTGAAACATTGTGTAGTATATGAGATATAGTCCTGAAAAGTTACATCATACAAAGCAAAGAGTAATTACTCTTATTTAAGAAAGTGTAGGGTTATGGATCTTGTGCATCCCACTTCTCCTCATCGATATCTATCGCCCATGAAGTTTCATGTTGAAATCTTATATAGTTTCCGAGATACAGCCCTGACAAATTTGTTACAGAGGACCGGACAGATAGCCGGACAGACAACTCTAATTCTAGTACAAAAGTACTTACTTCATGATAAATTAATTACCATTATTTTCCAGACCTATCAAATAACAATATTGTTTGCACTGCATGCATACTTATGATTCTGATTTTCCATGTTTCCACGAGTTCAGGCAATCTGCATCTCAATGTGATGTTCTTATAAGGAAGAACACCAAGCAAAAAATGGCCATCTTTTGCGTTGTTTAGGTGTATACTGAAACTATCATGACCATTGGTCTGCTTGCAAATGGCCTTATTTTCGAAGCATTCAATAACAGTGGCAGAAGTATCATCCCTACAATCTACCATGCCACCTGCAGCAACTGCTAATAGGATATTAACAACTTGTCCAGGCTCAATGTCATATTCTGCACCTGAAAGTAAAAAACAAATAACAAATCAGATGGAAGCTGGATTAGCTTGCTGGTGTAGGTATATGTCAATCTTGGTTACAGTTAAAGTTGTCAAAGTTTACTTCACCATGACATGCAAGATGCATGAAAATGTTCCTGAAATGGCTACTCATGGCTAAATGTCTACAGACTAGATGTGGCAGACACTGATGCCCAAATGGCACATGTTTGAACACACAAAATCTACCAGTCAGTTATAAAGAGGACATGCTTTGCACACTAAATCAAAGCGCTGACATCACAGAAAGATGGTCTCTGGGATAAGTTGATAAACATGTTATGTTTTAAACAAAATGATATGCATGTCCAAATTATGTCCAGCTCATAGTCAAAGTTAATGATGTAGGGGGACCAGACATTATTCTAAGAAACAAGATTCTACGAGCAAATTAGCTTATGATGTGTGTCGTCATCGTAACGCTGATATTTGGCTACTCCTTCTTTTTCTTAGCGCCATACTGTAGATAATATTTTAAGGGTTTGACAACATTTTTAATTTAGAAAGTGCTGCTTTAATTTCTTCTTACAATGAAGACAATGTTTAGTAAATATGCTTTCACATACATATTAAACTTGCAATAATCTATATATTCTTAAATACAACATTTAAACATAACCTCTTTCAATGCATTAAAGGGATCTTTTCACGCTTTGGTAAATTGACAAAATTGAAAAAAGTTGTTTCAGATTCGTAAGTTTTCGTTTTAGTTATGATATTTGTGAGGAAACAGTAATACTGAACATTAACCATGCTCTAATATAGCCATTATATGCATCTTTTGACGATTTTAAAACCTAAAAATTATAAAGCGTTGCAACGCGAAACGATTGAATAATTTGGAGAGTTCTGTTTTTGTCGTTAAATTTTGTGAAACTACGAAGATTGCTTATATAAGGTATAAAATACGTCAAGTATGTGTACTCGGCGGAATAGCTCAGTAGGCTAAAGCGTTTTTACTTCTGGACTCTGGCAGGACTCCAGGGGTCACTGGTTCGAAACCTGCTCCGGGCAATGTTCTTTTCCTTTTTTTTTTTTTTTTCTTGATTTTTTACTGGAGCTTTTACGATCTAATGTTTACAGTTATCAATATAAAGCATTAAATGAATAAGTTAAAAAAAATGCCAAAATCTGTGAAAAGGCCCCTTTAAGTTTAATACATACTTTTTTTTATGAAATATCATATTGGGAAAAGATTAACAAATATTAACAAACACGCTTTAGTGTTCTTGTTGTGTTAATGATGTATTAAACGGAGTTAAATGAATATATTTAATATAAAATTGTGAAGAAACTTAATAGATAACTTTTAATAACTGTTCTTGATAGTGATGAAACTTAATAAAGAACTTATAATAACTGTTCTTGATAGTGAATCAACTTAATAAAGAACTTATAATAACTGTTCTTAATAGTTATGAAACTTAATAAAGAACTTATAATAACATCACTGTTCTTGTCATTTAAACATATTGCATAAGGTCTGGAAAAAGATTATCTAAAAAAAATTATATTTGAAGCTTAGGTTATTATTTATCTTACATCTTTCACAGAGCATTCTAACAAAAAAATAACTTGTTTATGGATAGATGCAAATCCCTTGATATACGCTATAATCATTAAAGGAAATTGTATGTAGGTTTTTTTTGGCTTTATTCATTGAAATTTTCCTCATTGATATCTGTAAACCCATGAAGTTTCATGTAGAAATCTTGTAGCATATCCGAGATATAGCCTTAAAAGTTACATCATACAAAAGAAAGGCAATTACTCTAAGTTAAGAATGTGTAGGGTCATAGTTCTTGTGCAAGGCACTTCTTCCCTTTGATTTCTAGATACCCATGAAGTTTCATGTTGAAATGTTGTATCATATCTGAATTATAGCCCTGAAAAGTTCCATCATACAAAAACAACAAAGGACAATTACTCTTATTTAAAGCGGGTATATATACGATTTTGTCAAATATTTATAAATTCATATAAAATCTGTAAAAAACGTATTATATTTCAGTATAAATTAAAATAAAAGAAGAACATGTGTCGAAAAATGCGAAATACGCCAGGTATTTAATACTGAAATTGAAAACGGCTGTACAGCCGAATTCACCAGCATGTATACCATACATGTACGATGTGAATCTTAGCTTACCCGGTAGTTTAACGGTTTATTTGAATTCCTGCAACGATATCTATTCATACGACACACGAACACTAACTCCAATCCAAATACAAAGACGAATGCTCCAGTTATTGTAGGAAAATATGTACGTCACAATCGGCTCGGGCCGCTAATTTGTCTTTGCTGCATTTATGAAATTCGGCTTTAATGTATAATTTTTCTTGCCTATTTTGTGTAATTGTAACATATTCTATCAATATATTACAATTAAACACATATAAAAAATCGTATATACCCGCTTTAAGAAAATAAAGGGTTATGGCTCTTAAGCATGGCACTTCTCCTCATTAATATCAATACACTCATTAAGTTTCATGTTGATGTCTTGCATTGTATCTGAGATAAAGCCCTGAAAAGTAACATCAAATAAAACAAGAGGGCCTAAAAGGCCCAAAGTCGCTCACCTGAGATAACAAGATATTATTGGGACAAATCTTCTGACCAAGTTTCATGTAGATCGGAAAATAAATGTGGCCTCTAGAGTGTAAACAACCCGTCTGTAGATCTGCCGTGGAATCATATGGATTTCTATGGAAATCGTTAGATGGAATTCCGTGGAGTATTGGCACTAACTTTCCATCCGATTCCATGCAATCAATGGAAAAGTGAAAAAAAAACAGAAGGGGGACTTGATATGGGATGGAATTCCATAAAATGCCGTGGAATTCCATAGAATTCCGTGGTATTCCATATAATGCCGTGGAATTCCATAGAATGCCGTGGAATTCCATAGAATGCCGTGGAATTCCATAGAATGCCGTGGAATTCCATAGAACGCCGTGGAATTCCACAGAACGCCGTGGAATTCCATGGAATGCCGTGGAATTCCATAGAATGCCGTGGAATTCCATAGAATGCCGTGGAATTCCTTGAAAAGCTATGGAAATTAATAAAAAGCTGGAATAAAATAGAAAAAAAACAGATTATAGATCAAAGGCATTTTATTGATTTTGAAAATGACAAATGTGAATGTAACTAAAGGTTTCATCATAGAAGTTAAACAAGTACAAGATCTGGCATCAATCATTAACCACACACATGCAGTCACAGTACATATTCAAAAATGAGTGGTTTTTATACGCCCGTATAAAATACGGGACGTATTATGTGAAACCCCTTGGCGGCGGGCGGCGGGCGGCGGGCGGCGGGCGGCGGGCGGAAGGCATCACTTTGTCCGGACTCTAATTCAAATTGTATTCATCCGATCTTCACCAAACTTGGTCAGCAGTTGCATCTAGTTGATATCTAGGCCAAGTTCGAATATGGGTCATGCCGGGTCAAAAACTAGGTCATAGGGTCAATAAGTGCATTTTCAAAGGGGCCACTTTGTCCGGACTCTATTTCAAATTGTATTCATCCGATCTTCACCAAACTTGGTCAGCAGTTGCATCTAGTTGATATATAGGCCAAGTTCGAATATGGGTCATGCCGGGTCAAAAACTAGGTCATTGGGTCAATTAGTGCATTTTCAACGGCGCCACTTTGTCCGGACTCTAATTCAAATTGTATTCATCCGATCTTCACCAAACTTGGTCAGAAGTTGTATCTAGACAATATCTAGGTCAAGTTCGAATATGGGTCATGCCGGGTCAAAAACTAGGTCACAGGGTCACTTAGTGTATTTCAAGCATTTAGCATGGTGTCCGCTCTCTAATTGAAGTAGTTTTCATCCGATCTTCACCAAACTTGGTCAGAAGTTGTATCTAGACAATGTTTAGGTCAAGTTCAAATATGGGTCATGCCGGGTCAAAAACTAGGTCACAGGGTCACTTAAACCATTTCAAGCATTTAGCATGGTGTCCGCTCTCTAATTGAAGTAGTTATCATCCGATCTTCACCAAATTTGGTCAGAAGTTGTGTCTAGACAATATCTACATGTAGGTCAAGTTCAAATATGGGTCATGCAAGGTTAAAAACTAGGTCACGAGGTCTATTAGTGCATTTCAATCATTTAGCATGGTGTCCGCTCTCTAATTGAAGTAGTTTTCATCAGATCTTCATCAACTTTGGTCAGAAGTTGTGTCTAGATGATATGTAGGTCAAGTTCAAATATGGGTCATTATAAAGTTATCAAGTTGTCCAAAGCCTTAAAACGGGCGTATCTTGTGACAGTTTGGCACTCTTGTTCATTTTCATAAAGTACCAACTCTCTTAACCACAAGCATGCATGCACACATTCAAAAACACATCCATAAACATGCACGCATATACAGGTGAGAAAAGAAAAACTTATAAAAGGCACAATATAAAACATAGAAGTAGAATTTTACATTTCTCTAATGACAAGTATACTTCCTTTCTCACATATGTTCATAAACACACACAATTACATGCACACACACATCACGCACAATTGTTCTAGAATTTTTCTCATAAATTTTAACGTTCAACAACTGTTCCTTATTAATTCTAGAACACTTTCAGTATGATAACAGAAGTTCAGTAAATTCTAGTTGATGTGTTCCAGTACAATTCTAGAAAAGTTCCGAAGGTTAACTTCAAATATTTTAGTCTGAAACCAACTTTCTAGAAAACAAATTCCCATGCAGACCGCCAGTATTCAAGTACTGAGCATAGTTAATAATAATACATAACAAATTAACAACTGTTGTAAATTGGTTATTTATTATACTATGCTCAGTACTGTTGAACACGGACTTAATTCAATTATCCAAGTTTCAAATTCCTAAATTAAAAAAAACAACAAATAAATTAAGACCAAAAACAAACACAAAATACAATTCACAAAATAAATAACTGGTCTTTTTTATACAAGAAGTAACCAAAATAAAACATGTCACCAGCCACAGACTGCCAGGCTTAACACAGAGGCTAGTTTTTAAAAATGTTTGTCCAAGTCTTCCACTGCCATTTTCCTTTTCTTCTGAGAATATTGAACACCAATCACTGCCTCCGGGTCCTTTTTGGTATGAGGTACATTGTATACTGCTCACATGTGCTCTACAGAATAAAAAATCATAAAAATGTCTAAAGCAAAGAGTTATTTACATTCAAACTATAACAAGAGATTGCAAAGCAATATGGTCCCCTAACTGTAAAACTTCACTATTTTAAGTTTGTTAAATATATTTGTTGCCATAGCAACCAGAATTCTTGCATTATAAACAACATGAAATGACGTGCAAAATGTCCTTATTGTCATCTGTTCATGTTTCAAGTTTCATGAAAAAATACTTATACTTTTAAAGTTATCCCATGAGGATCCAGAAAAGTGTAACTGACTTAGACCAATATATTGAATTCCAAAAAGACAAAATACTTTCAGGTGGTTAACATTAAATAACTTATCTAGCCGAGGGCATGACAATATTTACCATGAATTTGTGGCCCTGTAAGTCCTCTAGGTAAATGCGCTTAAAGAGCCGCTTTGCTGTTGGATTATTTCCCTGCCAAACTCTGCAGTATCTTCCATCAACTGGTCAATGGTAATTAAAGCACATAATGAAAATGTATAGGGAACGTAATTCATGAATTGTTTTAAATATTAAGTTGTTAAATGGTCTTTAGAAAGAGAACTAAAAACGAAGTGAATACATTGCAAAGCACTAAGCATAACTTAATTTTTGGTATGATTAGTATAAATTTATTATTGCTATAATTAGAATGATGTGTAATTCTATTGGTATGAAAATGCACACTCAGATACCTAAAAACCAATTCCATTGGTTTAATTTTTTATTTACAAGCAAATACGTTGAATTGATATCCCCCACCAACATGCTTCTGGACACATAAGTATTATATTTGACACTCAAACAAGCATTTTTTAAAGATATAAAGGGCCATAACCCCGTTTTTAACAGATGGTGTACAATTCCATTTGGCGTGCATCATCCTTTTATCCATATATATACTCGAACCAGGTTTCAATGAAATCCGCCAAAGCACTTCCAGGATATGGCCTAGGACACACAAAAAGCATTTTTTCAAGATACAAAGGGCCATAACTCTGTTATTAACTAATGGTGTACAATGCCATTTGGCATGCATCATGCTCTTATCCATATACATACTCATACCAAGTTTCAGTGAAATCTGCCAAAGCACTTCCAAGATATGGCTACGGACGGATGGAAAGACAGACAGACGTAAGGATGGAAGGACGGACAGACAACGCCAAAACAATATCCCTCCGCCTATGGCGGGGGATAATAATAAACATTAACACCATTAATGAGCATTGAGTGCTCAACATGCACAGTAAAAAACTTCCTTAGCCTGCAGTTCCATAACATTGCATGATAAAATTACGTTACTACATTCAACGTTATTAATTTCTCCACATAGGTCTTATTACTTCCTTTTTCAACCTGCAAACTCCACTAAGTGAAAATTTGGGTGACAGCTGCTTTTAAACTAATATTTGCCATACTAAAACCTCAAATATCACATAAAAAGGTCTACAATAATGTCATAAGAAGATTAAATTTAAAGGAATATTTAGAAATAATAAAAATCACAAACCTTCAGTTGTTGTTCTATTCCTAGACAGACTGCTCAAACACTGTATGCATCACTCTTTAGCAATATTTCATGTCACTTTCCAAATGATATAAATACATAAGTATTTTAAGAAAGTGTTTTTAATGGAAAAACTAATGAACTCTTCTGTTTGTTAAATGTCTTTAACTTTATTTTAACAAGTTAAACCAGTACATTGTCCACCATGTTTCATGTTTCAATCTAACAGGTAAACTCTCTGTATTTGAATTCAGCCAATTAGAAAAGGCTGTTATATCTTATAACCAATAGATTTGCAGCAAACATACCCAACATCTGATGTACAACACATGCTTGGCTTATCAGATAGATTGTTATTTGACAACCTGGACTGGCTGAGTTTGATATTGAGAAAAAACAGTGGGTATACCACTTGGACAGGGTTAAGGAATTTAAACTTGTAGAAATTGCTTTGAAAGTAACAACTACTCCTACTTCTGCAGAACTACTACTTTAATTACTACAGCATCAACAACACCACCACCAACAACAACAGCAACAATAACAGCAGCAACAACAACAGCAGCAACAACAACAGCAGCAACAGCAGCAGCAACAACTGCTACTACAGCAACAACTACTACTACTGCTACCTCTATTGCTACTACTATTGCTACAGAAACTGTTAATGCTACTACTACTAGTACTACCACCACAACCTCTACTGATATAAAAAACACTACTGCTACTACATCAATTACTACAACAACAACACCTACTACAACAACAACAACTACTACTACTAATACAGCAACTACATCTACAACTACTACTACTACTGCTGCTGCTGCTGTCACTACTATGAATTCATTTGGCTATTTGTAAGTGTAAGGTGTACTATATGTGTTCTTATTCCCCATAAGAACTTTTGTAGAACTAACTGGTTCTTAAAGCATTCTAGATGTGTTCTAGAACTACATTTTAAAACATTTTTTGAAATTTTTGACCATATTTTGTCCTTGAAATGTTCTGAAAAGATTATTGAAATTATTGGAACAGTTTCAGTCCTAAGCCATTTTCCACAAATGTTCTGGATTTATTCTAAAAAAACTGTTTTGGAACAATTCCAGAACATACGTTTTAGAACACAAATATGGAACAGTTCCAGAACTGTTCCAATTTCTAGAACAAATTTATATATATCTTTATTGCATTTTCTTTTAAATACAAAATACATGATGCAAATAAATTTATACATGTATTAAACTACAAATACATTTCAGACAACCAGCGAAAATTTTCTAAGTTATTTTCCATTGATTTCCATCCAAGAAAATGTATAAGTTATTTTCCATAACGATTTCCGTTGAAAAAAATGGCTAAGTCCAACTTTCCATGGTGTTTTCCATACATTCCGTCGAAATGCATGGAATTTTAGTCAAGATTCCGTGGAATTCCATAACAGCTTCAGATGGAAAATTGGCAAGTGGATGGAATTCCATCGAATTCCATGGATTTCCATCGATTTCCGTAGAATTCCATAATATTTTCTACGGAATTCCATAGAAAAGTGCTAATGACTATGGCAGATCTACAGACGGGAAGGTTTTACTATAGCCATATATAGCCATATAAGGAAAAATACCCCGCCCCTGATGGCCATGTTTTTAAAGCAACCAAAACTATTATCGAACTCATCCAAGATATCATTGGGACAAATCTTTTGACCAAGTTTCATGATGATCAGAAAATAAATCTGACCTCTAGAGTGTTAACAAGGTTTTACTATAGCCATATAAGGAAAAATGCCCCGCCCCCGTAGTGGCCATGTTTTTCAACCACCCGGCATCATTTTAAAACTCGTCCAAGTTATTATTGGGCTGAATCTTGTGACCGAGTTTCATGAAGATCAGACTATAAATGTGGCCTCTAGAGTGTTAACAAGATTTTACTATAAATATATATAGCCATATAAGGAAAAATGCCCCGCCCCTTGGCAGCCATGTTTTTCAAGCAAAACGTAACCATTTTCAAACTTATCCAAGATATCAATAAGACAAATCTTCTGACCATATTTTATGAATATTGAACAATAAATGTGGCCTATAAGAGTGTTAACAAGGTTTTACTAAATACATATAAGAACAAGGGACAAAATTGTCACAAAACCAGGTTTTCATTGTGAAAAAAAATCTGATAAAGGGAGACAACTCAAACTGAACTTTTGAAATGAACAAACAAAATTAACCCCCTTTGTAGGTTTGTTTTAAAATAAATCTATTTTTAGTCGTGGCGACCTTGACATTGGAGATATTGACGTGATTCTTTCGTGCGACACACCGTCCCATGATGGTGAACAAATGTGCCAAATGATTTTAAAATCTCATAATGAATGACTTAGTTATAGCCCAGACAAGCTCATTTATGGCTATTTTTTACCTTTGAACTCAAAGTGTGACCTTGACCTTGGAGATATTGACGTTATTTTTTCGCGCGACACACCGTCTAATGATGGTTAAGAAATGTGCCAAATGATTTTAAAATCTCACAATGAACGACAAAGTTATGGCCCGGACAAGCTTGTTCCGCCCGCCCGCCAGCCCGCCAGCCAGCCAGCCAGCCAGCCAGCCAGCCCGCCTGCATTCGCCAATCTAATAACCAGTTTTTTCCTTCGGAAAACCTGGTTAAAAATGCCCAGCCCCCTGGCGGCCATGTTTTTCAACCAACCGGCATTATTTTCAAACTAGTCCAAGATATTATTGGGATAAATCTTCTGACCAAGTTTCATGATGATTGTGGCCTCAGTGTTAACAAGATTTTACTATAGCCATATATAGCAATATAAGGAAAAATTCCCCGCCCCTTGGCAGCCATGTTTTTCAAGCAAACGTAACCATTTTCGAACTCATCCAAGATATTATTGAGATCAATCTTCTGACCGAATTCCAAGATGATTGGACAATAAATGTGGCCTCTAGAGAGTTAACAAGGCAAAAGTTGACGCCGCACAATGGACAACGGACAAAAGGCGATTACAAAAGCTCACCATGAGCACGTTGTGCTCAGGTGAGCTAAAAAGGCAATAACTCTTATCAAAGAAAGTGTATGGTTATGGTTCTTGTGCATGGTACTTCTTCTCATTGATATCTATACACCTATGAAGTTTCATGTTGCAATCTTATATAGTTTCTGAGATATAGCCCTTAATAGTTTTGTGACAGACAGACGGACCGAGAGACGGACAAACAATGCCAATTCTATATCCCTCCGCCTTTGGCAGGGAATAAAAAGTCAAAAGTAATAATACATTTTCTTAGAAAATTCCTGATTTGTATGACTACTGCAATATTTCTCATTGGGTTTTCATGTTGTGAAAATCACTGTTATATTGACTTTGAATAGCGACCTTAATGTAGGGCTTTTTACGCCAAAAGTGCCTTCTCTCTTGATATACTCTAAAATCAATCAATGCGAGAGAAAAAAGTGCCCAGGTCAAAGTGTTATTGGGTTGGTTTCTTATGTTAACATTATTTTGACATTTATGCTAATAGTGTAATCTCACATACTGTCATTCTGATTGTGCGCCCTGACACATCATGTTTTTTAC
Source organism: Dreissena polymorpha (assembly GCF_020536995.1). NCBI lineage: Eukaryota > Metazoa > Mollusca > Bivalvia > Myida > Dreissenidae > Dreissena > Dreissena polymorpha. The sequence continues at coordinate 97,226,055 of NC_068361.1, read as the reverse complement.
TATTTACCCAAAAACTGCAAAAATTGATTTTGTGAAACAGCACTTGGCCTGAAAAGAACACTGTAATTTGTGGCATATAGGCTGATTATAACGGCTACAACATTCAAGAGAAACAAAAGATGTGTTTGTCAGAAACACAATGCCCACTAATGCACCGCTTTTTGCTCTTTTTTTACCTTTGACCTTGAAGGATGACCTTACCTTTCACCACTCAAAATGTGCAGCTCCATGAGATACACATGCATGCCAAATATCAAGTTGCTATATTCAATATTTCAAAAGTTATTGCAAAACTTCACTGTAAGATTAAAGTTTTGAGACAGAATGACAGAATGACGGAATGACAGAATGACAGAATGACAGGCCAAAAACAATACTGCCCCCGATCATTCGATCCGGGGGCATAAAAACATGCAATAAACTTTAAACTAAGTTTATCCAGATATCAAATTTGTTACCTATGTGATGACGGCAACTTACCAAATGCAATACAAAATTGGAAAATGAACACACTGCTAAAAGTAGTCTTCATCGTCAGTGTTAAAGACCTGCAAAAAAAAAAGAGGTGTTCACCAAGTTAAAAGCACACCAAATGTCTAAAACTTGATAAAGGTAAAGGAAGCTCAGCTATAAATAGGACAGCATATTCTGGTAAAAGATTTAATAATAGTTTGAAAACGTTAATTTTAAATCAGTTATACTCAATCCATTATGTTTATAGATCAATGAAACAACTGTGCATTTTCTGTATTGTATTTGACATTTGTCGTGATTCTGTAAACACATTGCGAATGAAAACGTGTATAATTAAAGTTTAACTCGATCATGAGTGTAAAGAAAACAAATTATTTCGAATCTTCCATTTGTAAACGTTATAGCAAGTATGGTATATAAACAGCATAATAGCCGTACGATATCTATGAAACTCGTTCTTATGTGTGCTTTCTCACTTTGCATATTTAATAAACTTTTCAAACAGAAATTACAGAGCCACATCAGAGCACATACTATGTTCGATCATTCATTCGTTTGTTGGATATTGTTTGCTGTTTTGAACACATATTAGGTCATATCGCGGAGATTTAGTTAATCTTACCATGTGTTCATGGGCGAACTCACGCATTCAAGTGCTCTTACGACTATGTGCTCATACCTACTTTCGGGAATCATCATGAAATTATTGCCGTAATTAACGAACAAACATGCCTAAGCTTATTGAATTAGAGAAAAAACAATAATCAAAAGAAGAAAATTATATGTTCATGCACATGGGCATGGGAAATCACGTCCGTACACATAACATCATTAACTTAGGCAAGTGAACAACGAAATATAACGTTTGGTATGATATACATGTGAAATTAAAGAGCATGGTGTAATTAAAGAGCATGTCAATATATCTGCCGAAACGTAATGTTATAACCCACAAACGTTTTACTGTAACAGAACATTTTTTTAAGATAAGTGGTACAGAAAATACATGATGAATATCTTTTAAAAGATATTTCTTGTTATATTTGATCGAGAATGTAACCCGCCTCCCAGTTTCGCTGAATGGGTCAAGTGTCCCACGGGTACTACTTCCCCATACCCCCAAATTTTGTTTCGTACCCAAAAATTTTCTTACCAAATTTTTTTTGTACCCAAATTTTTTTTTCCTAACCAATTTTTTTTCGTACCCAATTTTTTTTGACATAATTTGTGTACCCAAAATTTTCGTACCCAAAATTTTCGTACCAACATACACAATAGTGCTGATGTAGATAAACTCAAATTTATGCTTTTATATCCATCCTCTTCAAAAGCATCGTCACACCAGTACTGTCAGTACTTTGATTTAATGATAAGACCTGATTTTGGACACATATAACCTAGATCAAACATTAAATAAAAGATATTGTCAAGATAAGCATGCTGATCAAATTTCATCAAGATTGGCCTCTAGAATGTTATCAAGGTAATAGTTAACTACGCACCAATATATGCATATGACTACAAAACTCCACAGAGGCCCTGTAGCTTTCAAAATTTAAAGGACCTCATCTGATAATTTTGGACCTTTTTTTAAATAAAAGGAAATGCCTTTTTTAAGCCTACAAATCTTATTCCAAAAGGCTGACGTCTAAAAAAAATACTTATTATCACAAAGTGGAGATTTATAACATAACATTTGATAAGAATAAGTATGGAAATTCGACAAATAAAAGGAAATGCCTTTTTTAAGCCTACAAATCTTATTCCAAAACGCTGACATCTAAAAAAAATACTTATTATTACAAGAGGAGATTTGTAACATAACCCTTGATAAGAATAAGTATGGGAATTTGACAATACATCATTTGTTTGAAGAATGTCAAACTAGAACTAACAAGGATATCAGTAAAACTGATGGATGCTCCCCAATGATGCTTTGTCGATATATGGTTTAATTGTGTGGAAAAAAGTGTGACCATGAAAAAATCTATTAAGAGCCTCGGTGACCTTGACATTGACACCAGTGACCATAAACCTCATCAAAAGGTAGAGGTCCATGCAAGATACATACATGCCAAATATGTAAGAGATCGGTAAAATATTGAAGAGGCTATGAGAAACTGTAACAAAAGTGCGACAGAAAATCTATTATTAGCCTCGGTGACCTTGAACTTGACCCCAGTGACCTCAAACCTCATCAAAACGTAGAGGTCCATGCAAGGTACCTACATGCCAAATATGTAAGAGATCCGTAAAATATTGAAGGCGCTATGAGAAACAGTAACAAAAGTGTGACAGAAAACCTATTATTAGCCTTGGTGGCCTTGACCTTGACCCCATCGATGTCAAACCTCATCAAAAGGTAGAGGTCCATGCAAGGTTCATTCAAACAGGGCTTTGACCTAGTGACTCCAATTTCAATAGGGGTCATCTAGTGTCAAAGGCCAATGCACATGTGAAGTATCAAGCCAATCGGTCAATTCGTTGACGAGTTATGGATCGGAAACAAACTGGTCTACATTCAGACTATTCTACCGACAATTTGTTGACAAGTCATTGATCGTGAACGATTTTCACACGAAGTGTGATAGTGACCTTGACCTTTGACCTAGTCACCCCAATTTCAATAGGTCATTTACTGTTAAGGCCAATTCACATGTGAAATCGGTAAATTCGTTGACGAGTTATGGATCGGAAACAAACTGGTCTACCGACAGACATCCAGCAAAACAATATACACCGTAACTCCAATATATTTCGCTTTCCGTTATAACGCTGAATCCAATATAACGCGGGTGGGTCTTGGATCCCGTTTTTTCTCCAACCTTCCATTTCTGATTCAAATCCATGTTATGCAACTTCATGTATTTTCAGACAATTCAAAGATGGCGGCGATCACATCTTGATTGCTTTATTCAACCGTCCGTTGAACCGATTTTAATCGCTTTGAGGTTAAACAACACAGACAGCTAATTGGTGTTAATCTGTTGTGAAATGTCAATAAAGGTGTGAAAAACTCGCGTGTCAGTGTTTATTACATGTATTCCCTATCAGAGCGGTTCGGTGCGCTAATTTCAATAAGTTAAGTGCAAGCCGAATAATTATAAAATCAAAGTTTTACAAAAAGATAAAAACATTCTTACTTTGATATGATTGCAGTTTGACTCTATGTTAAAAGAGCAGCTTTGAAATATACTGCGCACAGTATAAAACAAGTTTTTCTGTTATTTCATTATAATTCTAATATTTAGTCATTTAATTCAGTTTGTGTACAAGAAATTAATTAAGTAATCCAGACGATTTATTTATATGCTAACGAAGTGTAATTGTTAACATAGATTCAATTTTCATTTTTGCCCGGTATCAGAAAATCCCGGGGAATCACGTTTTTTGCATGACGACGTATGACGCAATACAACATTTCTTTGTACATGTATGGTATTGCATTTAATCTAAATTTAAATTCGCTCGTCCAATAAATCTCTGCCCCATAATGCACTGTTCTCTTTACACTTCTAAAAAATGGCGTGTGCATATAGTTGTGTTTCGTAATTTGTAAACATATTTATTGTCACAAATGTTCAAGATTACTATTTTTTTAAAGCGGGTATATACGATTTTTTATATGTGTTTAATTGTAATATATTGATAAAATATGTTACAATAACACAAAATAGGCAAGAAAAATTATACATTAAAGCCGAATTTCATAAAATGCAGCAAAGACAAATGAGCGCCCGGAGCCGATAGTGACGTACATATTTTCCTACAATAACCGAAGCATTCGTCTTTGTATTATAAACTGTTAAACTACGAGGGGTGTTCCAGAAGTTCGTGGATTTTCGCTATAACTTATTAGTTTGCTGGTAAAAATCAATGAAATTTACATATTATACAAACCAATTATCACGGACTTTATATATAAGCTAAAAATGCATGAATTCCATAAAGCGCGTTTGAAACGCGTTGCCATAGAGACCTCAGTAACGACATGCGGGCACGCGTGTATTTTATTATAAGTATGAGCGTTACTCGAATTTAAATTTGGTTTAAATGTCGTTGATAAACAGAATTTACAGCAAATTTCACGTTACAGCGCCTAAGTCCTCCTTACAGCCCGGATTTGGCCCCTATGGACTTCCGCGTCTTCCCGGAAGTTAAATCACAGTTGCGCGGTATTCGCTTTGCAAGTAAACAGAAACTTACAGTTGCAGCAAAGCCAATCGTGTCGTGTTTTGACGCTGACTGGTATAGAGCCACTTTTGAAAAGTGGATTTCCCGACTCATAAAGTGCATTCGCGTTGGAGGTGATTATGTGGGAAAGATTTGACAGTTGTTAACTTCATAACATCATTGACGTTGAACAGAAACGTTACACGTGCGTCGGTGTGCGCATTGTGCACATGTTTAAATCTCTGATATATATTTATTGTTTTATGTATTGCCATGATATTTGGAGAGTATATTTGAAAAGGACGAAATATTCTTAACATGCTATTTGTTTGTCCATTTATGTTACCAAATGAAAGTTATAGCGAAAATCCACGAACTTCTGGAACACCCCTCGTAAGTTTAGATGCACGTCGTACATGTATGGTATACATGCTGGCGAATTCGGCTGTAACAGCCGTTTTCAATTTCAGAATTAAATATCTGGCTTATTTCGCATTTTTCGACACATGTTCTTCTTAACTTTTATTTTAATTTATATTGAAATATATATATAACAAGGGACAAAATTGTCACAAAACCAGGTTTTCATTGTGAAAAAAAAATCTGATAAAGGGAGAAAACTCAAACTGAACTTTTGAAATGAACAAACAAAATTAACCCCCTTTGTAAGTTTGTTTTTAAAAAAAGCTATTTTTAGTCGTGGCGACCTTGATATTGGAGATATTGATGTGATTCTTTCGTGCGACACACCGTCCCATGATGGTGAACAAATGTGCCAAATGATTTTAAAATCTGACAATGAACGACATAGTTATGGCCCGGACAAGCTTGTTCCGCCCGCCCGCCAGCCAGCCAGCCAGCCAGCCAGCCAGCCCGCCCGCATTCGCCAATCTAATAACCAGTTTTTTCCTTCGGAAAACCTGGTTAATAAGTTTTTTACACAGTTTATATAAATTCATAAATATTTGACAAAATAGTATAAACCCGCTTTAAGTGATGTTGTAACTTTATTGGATTATCAGATAAATGTGCACATTAGAAAAGCGGTATGTATAATGTTTTCGATACGATTCGGGTTATTAGCATGTATTTGAAGATGACAACAACAGTATGGTAATACACAGGACCTATATTATAATTATAAGCTATACTGTTTTTAAAGCCCCCTGCAATAAATGAGCTCAAAACTTATATAGCAGATCCGTTTATAACGCTGTTGCGTGGCTTGGACCCCGTCATCCGCGTTATATTGGAGTTACAGTGTACCCCTTCTTCTTTGAAGGGGGGCATAATTATTAGTGCTGCAACGATATACCTATATATTGATATATATCGCAATACGCAATACGCATATTGTATTGCGATACGATTTTCATCATACCGGTACACAAATTCTACAAAAATTCATCCACAATACGTCCAGAAAAGCCATCCGAAATAATTTTATCAAGGCAAACAAAACAAACCAGTGTTTAGTAAAAATAAAATGTTACGTAAAAAAAATAATTCTCAAAAGTCTATTGTACGGAGTAGCGTTGTTACATGGGAGTCCGCAAGATCTGCGTTTGCATGTGATATCAATAAGTGTTAACTGTGTTTGTAAAGCATTTTGTACAAAAGGCTAGAATTGCCATTTGGATATAACTAGAACCTTAACAAACAATACAAAGGTTATGTTCATCTAATTAAGTTGGTTTTGGTGATTAGCTGGCGAGTTATAATTCTGGTACAAGTTAGCAATATATTGCAATACGGGTTTTTGAACTGACAATATATTGCAATACGGTTTTTGGCGTATTGTTGCAGCACTAATAATTATTGAAATATTTATGGACAGGAGATTCATGTTTATATATAAAGCATGCATATACTGATGATTTGTTGACAAGACATTTGTGTGGGTATGTAACATCGGGAAAACTTGTTTGAGCTTAAATTTATGTATTTCTATGTTATGTTTTGTCAACTACAGAATTTTGTTTTTAATTACCCACACAATACATATCTTATTGTCTGATTATCAAAGATAACATGGTCTCTAAAGCCTAGAATCATAACCAATTAGTGGGATTGAAATACTGTTAATACTCCTATTAACAGAGGCCCTTGAACATCAGTCTATTATGAAACCAGGTAGGCGCAAGAAATTTAAAAGAAACCTATTGCAGTAGGTTTCTTTTAAATTTCTTTCGCCTACCCGGTTACACAAAAAATATCTTGAACGAATTGTGATGAAAATCGTACAATGTCTATTTTTTTGTAGTTTCAAGTAAATTGTGAACACTTAATGCAAAGCTAGTATATCTATTTAAGTGTTCACTTCAATGTATTGAACTTTTGCAGTGGTGGTGGTTGGTGGTGGTGGTTGTTGGTTGTGGTTGGTGGAAGTGGTTGTTGGTTGGTGGTGGTGATTGGTGGTGTTGGTTGGTGGTGATGCTGGTTGGTGATGGTGGTTGGTGGTGGTGGTTGGTGGTGGTGGTTGGTGGTGGTGGCAGTGGGGGTGGTGGTTGGTGGTGGTGGTGGTGGCAGTGGTGGTTGGTTATGGTGGTTGGTGTGGTTGTGGTTGGTGTGGTTGTGGTTGGTGTGGTTGTGGTTGGTGGTGGTGGTTGGTGGTGTTGGTTGGTGGTGTTGGTTGGTGATGATGCTGGTTGGTGATGGTGGTTGGTGATGGTGGTTGGTGGTGGGTAATGATGGTTGGTGGTGGTGGTTGGTGGTAGTGGTTGGTGTGGTGGTGTTAGTGTAGTTGTTTTTGTTTATTTTATTGTTGTTTATCATGGCAATATTGGTGGATGTGTTGCGGACCTTATGTTAAGCTGGGTTCCCACTGCTGATCAGATCAACTCTATCAAGCCCGACCAAGCGGTCGGGTACTGGTCTGGTTCGGTCGGCATGAGTGATCCGGGGCAGTCAGGTAGGTTGGCATTGGTGGGGCTTCCTACCCTATATTTTTTTACATGTAAAAAAATATCGAGTAGCGATCAAGTAGGAAATGGATCGAGAAGCACTAGGGAAGTGGTCGTGTATTAGTCGAGTAGAAGATCGAGTTGATCGTGAAGCAATCGTGTGGCGATCAGATTGACATCTTGTACACGATCTCTACCCGATCCGTTCGACCTCTACCAGAGTTATTTTAGATCGCAACACGATCCACTCGACCTCTATTCGATTTGATGTACAGATTTACCAGACTGCTACCCGACGGCTACTCGACCGTACAGGATCACTTCCCGATTGCTATTTGAATATACACGAGTCACTAAAACAAAACTCACGTGCAAAACGTGGTGCTTGCTTTCATAACCTTCTTAAAATCGGACGAGTAAACATCCAAAGATGCTAAGAAATGGCAAAAAGGCGACTGATACTGCTAAAACTAGTTAAAAAATCCATGATGATTAAAGTGATTAGTGAACAACAATGTTTGAAGTTTTTATTCTCAAAGTTTCAATACACGACCGTTCGCGACTTTGTACGACTGCAGTACGATCATCACGATCTGGTCGTGTGAAGATCTGGTGGCGACCGAGCTGAGGTCCACTTGGTCGAGCTAAGATCGTATAGGGCTCGCGTTTAGGTCGGGATGATCGAGTGGAAATCGGAAAGATGGTTGAGTGGACGTCGTGAATGAGTCGTGTGGGGGACGTGTGTTATCGACAAGAGGTCGAGAAGAAGTTGTGTATACCCTTTTAAGTCGAGCTTGGTCGGGAAATTTTTGGTCGGGAAATTTTGGTGATTGGGATGATCGAGTTGATCGGATCGGCAGTGGGAACCCACCTTTATTGATGTTCATACAATTGCTGTTACTGAAACACAGCTATTCAAATCCTCAAACCCACTGGGCATAGAACCGGGACATCCCAGTTCCAATGCAGAACCGCAGAATGCTTAGGTCACTCTTATACGGCTGGTCAACATAGCATAAAATGCAGTTTGATGAATCTTTGAAGAAACTGTCTATAATGAAATGTTTACCCTCCCTCAGGTGTTAATTTAATATGCTACCTACAGTCTATCCAAACACCTGAATTCCTTTTAAGTAAGAAATGTATTGCATCAAATGTACTTTGCTTACCCAAAATAATCTATTTATTACATAAATGATTAAAAGCAAATACAACAAACAACAAACCACATCTACCTGAAACTCTCTTTCACATGATCTATCTACAAATTATAAACCTCTAGAAATCACTGTCAAACTTAAGGCACAGGTTAACACAACTGCTTATCAATATGATTATGTTCTTAAGACACCATGATTAATAACTCAACAACACAAACCAAGTTTAAAACAGTACTCTATAAATAGCCATCAATTACTGAAATGGCGTTAAGTTCAGTTTAAAAGCCATCTTTATTAGACTAGTGGAGTCTGTTCAACTTTTAAAGATCGCTATAAATAGCACTTAGCAGTTTATTGAATGTATCTTACCATATCTATTTAAAAGATAACATGTGACAATCAATGTTTTCTTTACAATGCTGCTCATTTTCGTTCACCACCCATTTAATACTCACATTGTATACTAAACCGGTATAATTATGTAGACCTGTTATTTATACATAACTCAGTTATTTAACCCTTTAACACTTAGGATATTTTTACGTATTTGTAGTCCCTTAGAAACTGACATTCAATAACGTAACTTTCTTACTAATTTCTAGCTTTTAAGGCTTTATTTCCAACCCTTAGATATTGATGAGCAGCAAACAGCATAAAACCTGTACAGACTAAGAGTTAATCGCAGGCTATTATGTTTTTTTGTTGTTTGCACATAGCCAATATGTCACTTTGCCTCTGAGTGGGAAAGGGTTATTGAACAGTCAATTTTGCACAATTGTGTTGTGCTTTTTTCATGGCTGTTAATACAAACTTCTGACCTTTCTCATATCCCATCAAATTTGCTCCTGGTAAAAGATTTTAATATTGCATCATTAAATTTGAAAATATTGAAACTTGATACCTAAGAAGGATCAATACAGAGAGCAGCAGACAATGAAAAACAAACATTAAGACTAGTATATCTTGATGCAGAAATGAGAAGCAGATACTTCAATTTCCCACTTGACCCTTAAAACACAGGGTACTTGGTTTGTTAAAGAAATATAATGAATAACATTGAAGTCAAAGAGAAGTTACTGCACAAATCATATACTCAATATTGATGAAAGTGTCTCACATGTTACTTAAACTGAATTTATGAAAAGAGGGGTAGCAAGTTTTGTCTAAGATTTATCCTAGTGACTAGATTTTTAACGCACATGACCCAGATTAAAAACAAGGCTATTGTAAAGCATTATGGTCCCCTACTGGCTCTACCATTGTCAGAAATTCCACCATTTTCAGAATTTATTTTTTGGGTTGCCATAGCAACCACAATTTTTGACGTAGGAACAAAATGAAATGACGTGCATAATGTCCATATTGCCATCTATGCATGTTGCAAGTTTCATGAAAAAATATTAAGAAACTTTAAAGTTATCGCAGGATCCAGAAAAGTGTGACGGACAGACTTACAGACAGACTCACAGACAAATGCAAAGAGCGCAAACCATAAGTCCCCTCCGGTGAAACCGGTAGGGGACAATAAGCCTCTATATGTAAAGATAAATATTCTGACAAAGTTTCATCAAGATTGAATCAAAATTAATGCAGCCATGTTTTTAAACAGACCCAGCATGACCCAGTTTCGAACTCGATCGAGGTATTATAGGGACAAATCTTCTGACCAAGTTTCATGAAGATCGGACAAGAAATGTGGCCAGAGTGTTCAAAAGGTTTCTCTATTGCCAAATAAGGAAAACAGCCCCGCCCACTGGTTGCCATGTTTTTCAACGGACCGGAACCACTTTTAAACTCAACCAACATATCACATTAAGACAAAAAATTTTACAAAATTACATAAAGATTGGGCATGAAATGTGACTTCTAGTGTTTTCAAGGTTGTAGTTTTTTTTACCTAGTGACCTAGTTTTTTACACAACATGACCCAGTTTCAAACTCGATCGAGGTATCATTTGGACAAATCTTCTGACCAAGTTTCATGAAGATCAGACAAGAAATGTGGCCTCTAGAGTGTTTACCCGGTTTCTCTATAGCCAAATAGAGAAAAATGTCCTGCCCACTGGCAGCCATGTTTTTCAACGGACCAGAACCACTTTTGAACTAAACCAACATATCATTAAGACAAACATTTTTACAAAGTTACATGAAGATTGGGCATGAAATGTGACTTCTACAGTGTTAACAAGTTTTTTTTTTGTTTTTTTTACCTAGCGACGTAGTTTTTGACCCAGCATGACCCAATTTCGAACTGGATCGAGGTATCAATCGGACAAATCTTCTGACAAAGTTTCATGAAGATCGGAAAGAAATGTGGCCTCTAAAGTGTTTACAAAAAAATGTGGACAGACAACGGACAAGACTGATCACAAGAGCTCACCTGAGCAATCAGGTGAGCTAAAAAATTGGAAGTGTGTTTCTGATTACAAGTAGGTTTCCAATTGAACTATGGAGGTCAGAGGTGACGTGAGTGAGAATTAAATACAGTGAAAAAATAGTTCAGCGCTGTTACGATTGGTTGATTATAAAAAGATATGAGAAATTTCCATTTATAGCTTTATAGTAATACCAATTCTGGCAGTATGGTATCGAAGGAGACTTTCTGCAGTCCGACAGCTGTAAACTTTACAAACGGCAGATCTGGTTTATTAGCAGGCAATTTTAATTGAGTAAGTTGAACTGGCACAAGCTGTCTGTAGGGTGCTTACCCCCCTCCCTACCTACCTACAACTTTCTCAATGGATTTGCGCGATTTGGAAAAATCTAGACCGGGAAAACTTTCACCCATGCAAGAAACACTTTCTAACCAAGTTTGAATAAAACTGCAGAGTCATAAATGTTGCCCATAGAGCATTTTTCTAAGATTTGATCTGGTGATATAGCTTTTGAACGCGCACAAACCAGATTTAAACAAAGCCTAGATATTGTGACCAAGTTTCTCGATACGCATGACTCAGATTTGAATTCTCAAAGTTTCATCAAGATCAAATCATAAATGTAGCCTCTAAAGTGATATTAAGGTTTGTTTTCGAATCTAGTGACCTAGTTTTTGGAGGCACAAGACCCACATTCAAACCTGGGATAAACAAAGTTTGCATCAAATTTGAGTAATAAATGTGACCTCTGGGGTGGTGACAGGTTTTTTCTAAGACTAGGACAAATTGACCCAGTTTTTGGATTCTTGTGACCGAATTCAAACTCCTCCTAGCTATTGGTGAAATAAACATTTGTCCAAGTTTCATCAAGACTAAGAAATGAATGTAGCCTTTTTAGTGTGTCAAGGTTTTTATTAGTGCTGCAACAATATACCGGTATATAAGTATATATCGCAATACCCAATCCGCATATTGAATTGCGATAAAAAAAATTATCATACCGGTACAAAAATTCTACAAAAATTCATCCACATTTCGTCCAGAAAAGCCATCCAAAATAATGATATCAAGGTAAACAAAACAAATCGGTGTTTACTGTTAAGTAAAAATAAATTGTTGCATAAAAATAGCATTCTAAAAAGTTTATTATTATGGGAGTCCGCAAGATCTGCTTTTGCATGTCATACTGTTAAATTTAAGATGAAGCTTATGGAAATACAAAAAAATAACACAATTAATTACATAATCAAAATGTAAATTGTTGTTATTATAAACAGAAGTAATAATGATTAAAACAAACTTTTAAGTAACAGCAATATATTGCAATACGGATTTTTGTACTGACAATATATTGCAATACGGTTCTTGGCGTATTGTTGCAGCACTAGTTTTTATTTAAGAATCAATCTGGTGACCTAGTTTTTGGACGCACATGATCGAGATGGAAACTTTGGCTAGAAATTGTCCATACCACCATTCCGACCAAATTTCAACAAGATTGAGTAATACATATAGCCTCAGTTGTGGTAACAAGCTTATTCCAAGATTTTACCTAGTGACCTTTTTTGTATGCACATGCCCCAAATTAAAACCCATCCTAGTTGTTGTCTAAATGAACATTCTGAATAAGTTCATCAAGATTGAGTCATAAATGTGGCTTCTAGAGAGGTTACAAGGTTTTTCATAATTTGACTTTGTGACATAGTTTTGGATGCACGTGATCTAGATTCAAACTTGGGCTAGATATTGTTCAAATAAACATTCTGAAAAGGTTTCATCAATATTTAGTCATCACTTTGGTCGGTACAGTGGTAACAAAGTTTTTCTAAGATTATACCTGATGACCTTGTTTTTAGACGCACCTGACCTGGATTAAACTTAAGCCTTGACAGACGTGGAAAACGAGTCTATATAATCATTCTGACCAAGTTTCATCAAATTTGAGTGATAAATGGGGTAACAAGCTAAAAGTTGACAGCACACCACACAATACAAGCCACTTAACATAAGGTGATCAGTATATGTCACCAAGTTGAGCACTTTCTGCTCAGGTGAGCTAAGAATTTAAACTTTTGACCTTAATTGTGACCTTGATCAGGCGTGACTGACCGATACCTTTTGCATATCTAGTCAATGACAGTGTAACATTTAAACTATGTTTCAGGAATTTTTTTTATAGAGTATAGGAGATATGAAGCTCAAACATTTCACCTTCAAGTATGACCTTCTGAGGAGAAAGAAAGTCACACCGAAATCAGAAAGAGAAATGAGCACTTAAATCAAATAGTGCTAACCCCCAATGTTAAAATACATCCTTAACTTGAGTAATGATGAACAGAAAATACATCAAACTAAAAAAATAAACACTTGATGCTCTTACCTTACAATTAATTATCAAAACGCCTCTTATATTCTTCCTACAAATAAATTTGATTAAATCACTGCCAACAGTAGTAACAGATAAACTGTATTGGTAAATACAGTTCAAGTCGAATGGTGTGACATGAAACTGGAGAATCTTATTTCATAAACCAAACAACTTAAACCTTGCAGAAACAAGTAAACAAGTAAAGATGTTTAAACAATCAATAACCAGGAGTTTACATATGTATAGAGTAATAGAGATATCTTCATAATGACCATGCTACTTTTGAAGATGTGTTTAGTAAAAGGTACAAATTTATGTTGATTTTTCATGCTACTTTATGAATAAATAAACAAGCATGTTTGTAACTGATATAAATCAGGCCAGTTTGAACATTGAAATTCAATAAAGTCAAACTGAATGGGGCTTCACATATGTGATTTTGGACAATTAATAACTGCAACAGTATATAGTGTGAACAACAAATACAATACAATTATTTAAAAAAAAGTGAATATTTATATTTTTAGAGGCTGTGTTCTCATATTTGCCACAATATTTTTGTGTAAGCTTTTTTTATTTTAACATATTTTTACATGTGTTATATGTTACTCCTTAAGTATTATAACCTGCGAACATGATTACATGTGCATCAGGAGGAGTGCTTGTGAACCTGGGTTAACCAATTGCAAACTTTTTGTCAAAAAGCAAAAACAGCAGAAAGTGGGAGGCCCTGTTTTATTTAGACACATGTCTAGGTGATAAATAAGAGTGCTATAGCTGCAAAGATACGCTGGTAAAGTCTTTTTGAGGTAGGGATTACACTGCTTTAGGATAATCAAAGCGCTGAAGGCACTGAAGTTGTTAGCTGTTGTCGTCCTTGATTAGCTTGTGCGCATTGCACAGGCTAATCAGTGTGCACAGGCTAATCTTATTTGGCATGTATTAAGCCCCGTTTTCCCTGAAAGCAGCCAATATGTACAGATATCAAATAAACTCTAGACTGGCCAATGTCGTCTTACAAGCTGGTATATACACTCACTGCAGAAGTAGAGTAGAAGCATTTGTCGTCTGCAGTGCAGACAGGCGAGGTAAACCTTCCTAGCATAGTGAGTTGTGGTTCTTACCGTACTTAAGGCTTCTAAGCTCATACTGATTTGCAAAATATGCTCTGTAAATTTAGTTGGCCGCTAACGCGACCAACTAAAAATTGAACTTTAAAGTGACTATTTTGTGCAAGTTCAGATGTTGACTTATTCCTGCAGTTTTAAATATGCGCTAGTCAAGTTTAAAAAAACATTGCTAGTAAAGACAAGAAATGTGTTTGTCAGAAACACTATGTCCCCTTTTCGCCGCTTTGATTTAGTTTTTTTACCTTTGACCTTGAAGGATGACATTGACCTTGACCATTTACCACTCAAAATGTGCAGCTCCATGAGATACACATGCATGCCATATATGAAGTTGCTATCTTTAATATAGCAAAACTTATTGCAAAATGTTAAAGTTGGCGCAAACAGACAGACAGACAGGGAAAAAACAATATGTCCCCCACTATAGTGGTGGGGGACATAAAAAGTGAGTAATTGACCGACTGTGGGAGTGTGTCTATGATTGACTGCCTGTAGAAGTGTGTCAATGATTGACTGACTGGGAGTGTGTCAATGATTGACCGACTCTGGCAGTGTGTCAATGATTGACTGCCTGTGGAAGTGTGTCAATGATTGATTGACTTTGGCAGTGTGTCAATGATCTCACATAAAATATTTTAAGAAACACTAAGTAAACAAGAGATGTGTTTGTCAGAAACACAATGCCCCCAAATGCGCCGCTTTGAATTGTTTTTTTACCTTTGACATTGAAGGATGACCTTGACCTTTCACCACTCAAAATGTGCAGCTCCATGAGATACACATGCATGCCAAATATCAAGTTGCTATGTTAAATATTTCAAAAGTTATCGCAAAACTTCAACCAAGGTTAAAGTTTTGGGACAGAATGACAGAGAGACAGACAGACAGGCCAAAAAAAATATGCCCTTGATCATTCGATCCGGGGGCATAAAAATGTTTATTTTATAGCAGGCGCAGAAAAATCAGTAGTAGTTGAAGTAAAACTATTAATGAAATGTACATTCAGCTCTAGCGTAATTAACTTCACAACACAATAGAAGAGTATACATTTTAGTTCAGTTTGCAAAGGTTAATGCATACTTATTTTTTTTTTAACATAAAAAAACTTTGGATATTGTTGATATTAAATAAAGTAATTCTGATGTATTTTCCATAAGCAACATAAAAAAATGTGTTTTCTGCACTAGTTTAAATTCTTAGAAAAAATTATTTTAAATAGTTATTTGAAACAAGAAATATCTTTTAAAAAGATAAACGGCGTTGATTGTGGTTGGTGAAAGGCAAAGAGTTTAATGAATGAAATCAAAGATAGCACATGTCTTTGTCTGTGCAGTTCTTAGCTGCATTTCACACAGTACGGGATGTTACGCGTAGTTTTCGCGGTTTATTTAACATTATTACATATTTCTGATCATATATCTATAGATACAAAAAAAAGGAGAATGGAAGTGAAATTAAAACATGTTAGTCAACCGGCCACACGCGAAGTATCTGCGCGTTCTTCGGAAAAACCTGTTTAGTGGTATGTCGGGCATTGCTATTAAAATACTTTGTAAAACTAGTATTATGTTTGTATTGTAGTGCTTACATGAATAGACAAATAACTAAATAAATATTGTTTAAACCATAATCTCTGATCTAAAAAGACCCTTGTAAGAAAAGTACACATGATTTTTCATAATTTCCAGGTAAATAGTAGATCTGCTTCTACACAGACAATCTTAGGTGTTTTTGACTGCTGGGTATGCCTATAGATGAAGTTAGTATTCTCATGGCAGGCCTTAGTTTTCTTATATATAAATTATCTAGTATCTCAATGAATTAAATTTCTGTGTTAAAAGGAGTAAAATTTAGATAACAAGTAAGTAAATCATTCTTTAATTTCAGTATTTAAACATATATTGGTTCAACTACCTAGGGACAAGTGCTGCACCACTGCCACCACGGTCCAGGACATTGAGTTGGATTGAAGAGAACACAAACCCAGGCAAGGTTCATCCAAACCTATTGACCAATAAGATTTATAGCCCACTGGAACTTGGCATTATGTTCAACACTGAGATAAGGAAACACATAGAGGAGACATCATGCCATGGCTTTCTCATGATTGACACTGGACTGAGATAAGAAAACACATAAAGGAGACATCATGCCATTGCTTTCTCATGATCGACACTGGACTGAGATAAGAAAACACATAAAGGAGACATCATGCCATGGCTTTCTCATGATTGACACTGGACTGAGATAAGAAAACACATAGAGGAGACATCATGCCATGGCTTTCTCATGATCGACACTGGACTGAGATAAGAAAACACATAAAGGAGACATCATGCCATGGCTTTCTCATGATCGACACTGCAAACTCGAGGAACAGGGGACTTGGCTTTTTTTAGCGGCTTAACTGTGACTCAAGCTGGTATTTGAGCCCTTACTACAAGCTGTATGAGGAGTTTGAAACTGGAAAGCGGGACAGAAAACCTTCAAATCAATTTTGGTTTACAATTAAGCCTCTTGACCACTGCCATATCAAATATAGGCATGAGTTGCATTCTAGCATGGCCCCTGGTCAAGTTGCGCGATTGCGCAAACGCATGCAATAAGTAGAGTCCATAGCCCTGTCCAAGGGGACACAGGCTCAGAGGTGGAAAGACAACTTCAGTAACATCCAAAGCCTGGTATGTTTATTTAGGAGTTAATTATAATGATAATAAGGTAGCTTCCATTATAAATTTGATCAACAGTTAGCTGTGCATGACTTGTATATTATCAGAGTTCGTTATGACCACTCTTTCAGAGATGTATAAAATAAAATTTCCCCTGTCTGGCTGTCCCTTTGGAAAATTTGTGTGTCATGAGCCACTCAAAAAGTATTGCTGCAAGAATGATGGAACTTTGTATGAGGAGTAATGGCCCTTTTAAGAAAAAAATAAGATTGGGGATGTGTTGGAATCACAGCGACAGACGCCGAAGACATCAAACACTATTACTGCAGCCCGTGCAGAGGTATGGTTCTGTTGCTATGTGAAAATTGGGCTTAATGTATGTTCTTAAAGTGAATGCACAGATTAGCATTTTTAGTCCGCCCAGGCTTATCAAGGATAAAACCTCCATTTAGATTCAAATTATGTTTAGAAGAGACTTGCCTTAAAGAAAAATATCTGTTAGAGTGTAAAGTGTCTTCCCGGATTCTAGGACAACACTTTATGCACATGCTTTAAGCCCCGTGTTTGCAGTATTGTTCATATGTATTATGATTTGACACAAATTAAGTCATTTACAAAACTCAGAAGATGGTAAGGTAAGTTAGACCTTCAATTACAGGCCTACAAGTATAGCAAACCTTACTAAAGTATAGTCTAGTTAGTTAATGATGTCACATATCTTTACAAGAGCACCGCCTTGCGGGTGCAGACCGCTCATCTATTTTCTTTTCAAAGGTGAACGGACTCTCATTTTCAATCACAAAGGAGGGAGGGGTGGAGTGAAGAGGGGTGTATAGTGTGGGGGTGTGGACATTTATTACATTATCTTTCAAAAATGCGAAAAAAATGGAAAAAAAAGATAAAAAATCGAGGGGGGGGAGAGGGGGGGGATTCTTGGGTGTGATGGTTGGACGGTATAATTTCAAACATAAAATAATAAAAATAAATATTTGTGTTTCAAAAAAAAAATATAATTGGGGGGGCGAGGTGGGGGGGGGGGGGTATAGTGCGAGGGTGTGGTGGTAATTTGTGAGATGATCTTACAAAAAAAAAAATTAGGGGGGGGGGATTCGGGTGGGGAAAGGGGGGGGGGGGTGGGGAAAGGGGGGGGTGGGGGGGATTCTTGGGTGTGATGGTTGGACGGTATTTCAAACATAAAATAATAAAAATAAATAGTTGTGGTTTTTAACCGTTTAACAAAAAAAAACAATTCGGGGGTGGGGGGGTATAGTGTGAGGGTGTGGTGGTCATTTGTGAGATGATCTTAAAAAAAAAAAAAAAAAAATTGGGGACGATTCAGGTGGGGGGAGGGAGGGGGTGGGGGGATTCTTGGGTGCGATGGTTGGACGGTATTTCAAACATTAAATAATAAAAATAAATATGTGTGTTTTTTAACCGTTTCAAAAAAAAAATAATGTGGGGGGGGGGGTATAGTGTGAGGGTGTGGTGGTCATTTGTGAGATGATGTTAAACAAAAAAAAAATAGGGGGGGGGGGGATTCGGGGGGGGGGGGGGCACGGGGGATGGTTTGGGCTGAGTCTATTGTGGTATGCCAGGTAAGAGTAGTTTTGTCAAAGTATCAATCAAATCTAATTTTCAATTTTCTAAGTATAAAAAGGGCACATAATTATGTCAAAATGCATGCCAGAGTTATCTAACTTTGTCTGCCTAGTCCCCTCATGATAGTAAGTATGTGTACCAAGTTTGAATGCAATACCATTGATACTTTCTGAGAAAAGTGGACCTAAACGCAAAACTTTACCGGACGCCAACGCCGACGCCAAGGTGATGACAATCCTAATAATATTTTTTCAAAAAATAGATGAGCTAAAAAATGGGGGGGGGGGATTGAGAGGGGAGGGGGGGCGTGGGGGAGGGTTTGGGTGGAGTCTATTGTGGTATGTCAGGAAAGAGTTGTTTTAAAGAAGTTGTGTTAAATAAAGAAGTTATGGCAATTTTAGCAAAATTTAATATGACCTTGAGATTCAAGGTCATTCAAAGGTCAAGGTAAAATGCAACTTGCCAGGTACAGTACTCTCATGATAGCATGAAAGTATTTGAAGTTTAAAAGCAATAGCCTTGATACTTTAAAAGTAAACTGCATCTAAACACAAAATGTAACCATATATTCAAAGTTACTAAGTCAAAAAAGGGCCATAATTCCATAAAATGACAACCGGAGTTATGCAACTTGTCCTTTACTGTCCCCTTATGATTGTTTGCGAGTGTTCCAAGTATGAAAGCAATATCTATGATACTTTAGGGGTAAAGTGGACCAAAACACAAAACTTAACCAAATTTTCAAGTATAAAGGGCCCATAATTCCGTAAAAATGCCAGTCAGAGTTACATAACTTTGCCTGCACAGTCCCCTTACGATAGCTAGTAAGTGTTGCAAGTATGAAAGCAATAGCTTTGATACTTTTAAGAAAAAAGTGGACCTAAACACAAAACTTAACCAAATTTTCAATTTTCTAAGTATAAAAAGGGCACATAATTCTGTCAAAATGCCAGTCAGAGTTACATAACTTTGCCTGCACAGTCCCCTTATGATAGTTAGTAAGTGTTGCAAGTATGAAAGCAATAGCTTTGACACTTAAAGAATAAAATGGACCTAAACACAAAACTTAACCAAAATTTTCAATTTTTTAAGTATAAAAAGGGTACATAATTCTGTCAAAATGCACGCCAGAGTTATCTAACTTTGCCTGCCCAGTCCCCTCATGATAGTAAGTAAGTGTACCTAGTTTGAATGCAATAGCATTGATACTTCATGAGAAAAGTGGACCTAAACGCAAAACTTAACCGGACGCCGACGCCAAGGTGATGACAATAGCTCATAATTTGTTTTCAAAAAATAGATGAGCTAAAAAATGCATGGATTGTTTAATTTCAAGTCATCAAAATGACAACACTTTGCTTAATGAATATAAGTGGGATTTGTGTTGATTTCATTGACTTGTTAGAATTTATCTTAACATTATAGCAAATTGTCTATATAAGAGCGCAATGGAAAAGGAAGAATTCAATATTTGCAGGTCGACAAGAACTCGCAAAAAAACAACGATATGGTGAGACCATCAATAATAATCATTTCAACTAACATAACATCTTCCATACTAAAGAGTTATTCCCGTGATTGTTTTGATAATTAAAGAGTGATTGCCCTTGATTATCTCAAGTTATTGCCCCTAGATTTGTTGTCAATCAGTTCAGTGGGTAAATCATTATTTAACATACAGTTGTACTAATGGCATTTGCTGCATGCTTTCTACAAGACAAAATAATGGATACAAATGCCAGAAACATGCTAACAAGGGTATTTGTTTCTACCATAACTTATTGTCATGATTTTTATATTCCATTTAATTACACTAAGTGTATTTTGTATTATATATTTGGCTTAAAGGCGATTGTATGCATATGGGCTAATAACCCTATTTCTGTGAAAACAAGTCCCTTTCAAGGACAGATTTGATATATGTTTTGTATAGTTCAATTTGTTTGTTATTTGTTTCAACTATTATTATTAAATGTGTTACATAATCCTACTAGTTGGACTTTCACATGTAAGAGATATCCAGGCATAGGTCACTTACAGGACTCATTTACACATATCTTTGTAGTTGATAATTAACAGCCATTATCTATTTAAAGGTGATACAACTTATGTTATTAATTGGTATACTTGTTGTTCACTTATTTCAAAACCTAATTTTCATCATTCGTATATTCCATTTAATTACACTAAGTGTTACTTTGTATTTTATTTTCGGCTAAAAAGCAATTGTAAGCTGGGGCTAATAAATGTTGTTTTAATACAGACCATTTTTCTGTAAAAATAACTCCGGATTTGATATAAGTTTTGTGTACTTCAATTGGTTATTTACTTGTCATTTATTTAAACCATTATGTAATGTTATAAACATATAAATTGGACATTGTGGTTCATATGTGAGAGATATTTCCAGGCGTAGGTCACTAATCTTGCTGTATGGCCTGGATATCTCTCACACATGGACCCTGTCTTATGTACGTACATATATTTATAATTTTCTTTGTTATTTTTGTTCATTGTTTTAACGCGGTGGTTCATATGTGAGAGATATCCAGGCATAGGTCACTTACAGCTTGCTGTATGGCCTGGATATCTCCCACATATGGACAATGTCTCATGTGCAAACATGTTATTTTTTGTGTAATTTCTGTTCATTGATTGGACACGGTGGTTCATATGGGAGGGATATCCAGGCATAGGTCACCTACAGCTTGCTGATTTGGCCCGGTGGTCCATATGTGAGAGATATCCAGGCAAAGATCACTTACAGCTTGTATGGCCTTGATATCTGTAACATATGGACCCTGTCTCATGTACATATATTTATTATTTTCTTTGTTATTTTTGTTCATTGATTTAACGCGGTAGTTCATATGCGAGAGCTATCCAGGCGTCGGTCACTTGCAGCTTACTGTATGGCCTAGACAACTCCCACATATGGACCATGTCTCATTTCCAAATATTTGTAATTTTCTTTATTATTTTTGTTGTCTAGATAATGTGTGAATTTGTTGTGTGTGCATTATTGAGCTTTGGTTCATATTTGAGAGATATCCAGCATAGGTCACCTACAGCTTGCTGTATGGCATGGATATCTCTCACATATGGACCAAATCCCATTTAAAGCTTGAGTGATATGTTTTATGTTCTGTTTTATTTTGTAGCTGAGACACTGATGTTGATTTTGATTGGAGACTCAGACTCGTATATGTGAGATCACAATGGACAATGTCTCATTTACACATAAGTTCATTCAAAGAGCATAATCTTTCTATAGGAAAACTCAGATTCATCGACTCTTTTGGTTTTCTTCCCTCTTCGTTAGATGCATTAACAGAAAACCTTGCACAAAAAAATCTGTACAAGAAAGTGCTTAATTAGACAATTGGACTGGACTCCCCACCAGCCTGCTTGCTAGATTCAGCCTGCTAGCTAAACCCAAGAGATTGGATGAAAACTACTTCAATTAGAGACTGGCCACCATGCCTTTTCATCACCTTCATTGTCAGCAATGCTGGCCATGTCCGTAACCACTTTACTGTAATTTGGTACCATGTCAGGGGCAATTTCACTGGTATTTGCTGCCAGGTCTGTTACAACTTCACTGTCAGTTGCTGCAGCTGAATATAGAAACAGATCATGACTATTCTCGCAGGTTTTTGTATTTGAAAATGCACCACAAACACTGCACAAAAATGCCACAGCAAAATCCATATTTGGCCCATCAAATACATCATGATCATCTAAACAATGTGAATCTCCACAATCCATGGCCACTGTTTAACCCTCATCAGTATGCCTTCATTCCTTTTTTGTTCATTGTTTTTATCTTTAACCATATCATCTTTTTCTGTGTCCACGATATTTTGTAGCAACGCTATTCTGTGTTTTAAAGTTGTGAAATGTCTTGTCAAACTTCTTCGAATCACCTCAACATTACACACGCTACAATATCGAGTCTGTTTAGCTTTTGTTGAACTCAGAGCAGCTTTTGCTGAACATTTCTCAGGCATTGTATGAGCTTTGTTTGGAATATATGAATCTTCCATTTTAGATACTTCCGGTAATACATATTCAGTTTTTGTTAAATGTGTGATATTTTCAGATGCTGTTTGACCAGTGTTAGAAACTTTGTCAGCACACTTTGTAAATATATCATCTGGCAATTCTGTACAGGCAAGAACGGCCATCATATGCAGATCTGAATGTTCGTGATATTTTGCACTTTTACTTACTATTACTTTTTGACACACATTGCAATACATTTTGCTGAAAACATTCTTTTTGAATTTCTTCTTTGTATCTAAATTGTCAATCAACAAACTGTCCCCTGTTGAAACATCAATATCTGCATCTTCCTTAATGGCATCCACATTTGGACTGAATGAACTGTCCCCTGTTGAAACATCAATATCTGCATCTTCCTTAATGGCATCCACATTTGGACTGAATGTACTACCAGCACTGAGGTCATTACTGTTTTTATTTACAATGCTTTTACGGCTTTCTTATAATGAATATGACATGGCATCCTGTTTAGCAGCTATTCCTTCAGACATTTTTTGTTTCTTTAACATCTTCTCTCTTGCTTGATGCCTCAGAGACTTCAAGTGAGCATTCAGACTGTTACGACGTTTGTACACCTTGTTACAACATGTATAAGGTAACTTGAATGGGTTTTTGTCACTGTCCATTTCACCTGAACTAATCTTATGTTTTTTTGATTGGAAATGTTCATAAAGAGAATCTTGTTTCCAGATGATATTGTCTGAACTTGACATTATTTCATAGGGATTTGTCCCTTTGCCCCCCAGTTTGTTACTAATATTGAAACTTTCTAATTTTATCAATAATGATTATAAAAGCTTATTGCATATTTCCAATTTTCTCAATAATGCTTATAAAGCTTATTGCATAACTTTACAGTTTCACAGCTGATTGTGGATCCATGTACAAAGACATTTGTAATAAGCAGTTACTTGAACTAAGAAACCTGTTATAATGCATTCTTACTGATATAAGATTACTGGTTGTTATTAACAAGTTTGTCTCGTAGCCTTTGTCATTGTATTGGTACAACATTCCATGCAAATCAACAAACATTTTCATGATGCAATATGTATTACTTATTTATCAAGGTTTCTTTATAATAGTGTTGTTTATTGTGGATTTGATTTGACAACAAATGTTTTCTGTATTGGTTTTCTATAACCACCTGGTAACGCCAATTATGCAACAAATTCCTAGGTTACACCAAACTAGTATAAAAAGGAAATGCAGACCTCCATCTGTACTGCATTCCTTCTTTGTAAATAAATGGTGTTTTTCTATTTGGCGTTGCAGGTAAGAAACTGATTTTACTACATTATATTTGATTCAATTTGTTTTACTTCAAGTTTCAAATACTTAACTGTTTTATGGTAATATAATTATTTATTCAGAATTTTTGTCAGTTTCAATGATAAGTCAGTTATGAATTTAAATGCAATAGAATTAAGTCTGTTAATTTATATCAGTTTAATAATTATGTTTGTTACAGTTTAAGTCAATTCATATTTACTTTCAAAGCGAGTGGCTCTATAAACTTAAATTCCCTATGTAATCGTGTATTAGTGATTTTAAGTAATTTGTGTATTATATTTGTCCCTTTGCCCCCCAGTTTGTTACTAATATTGAAACTTTCTAATTTTATCAATAATGATTATAAAATCTTATTGCATATTTCCAATTTTCTCAATAATGCTTATAAAGCTTATTGCATAACTTTACAGTTTCACAGCTGATTGTGGATCCATGTACAAAGACATTTGTAATAAGCAGTTACTTGAACTAAGAAACCTGTTATAATGCATTCTTACTGATATAAGATTACTGGTTGTTATTAACAAGTTTGTCTCGTAGCCTTTGTCATTGTATTGGTACAACATTCTATGCAAATCAACAAACATTTTCATGATGCAATATGTATTACTTATTTATCAAGGTTTCTTTATAATAGTGTTGTTTATTGTGGATTTGATTTGACAACAAATGTTTTCTGTATTGGTTTTCTATAACCACCTGGTAACGCCAATTATGCAACAAATTCCTAGGTTACACCAAACTAGTATAAAAAGGAAATGCAGACCTCCATCTGTACTGCATTCCTTCTTTGTAAATAAATGGTGTTTTTCTATTTGGCGTTGCAGGTAAGAAACTGATTTTACTACATTATATTTGATTCAATTTGTTTTACTTCAAGTTTCAAATACTTAACTGTTTTATGGTAATATAATTATTTATTCAGAATTTTTGTCAGTTACAATGATAAGTCAGTTATGAATTTAAATGCAATAGAATTAAGTCTGTTAATTTATATCAGTTTAATAATTATGTTTGTTACAGTTTAAGTCAATTCATATTTACTTTCAAAGCGAGTGGCTCTATAAACTTAAATTCCCTATGTAATCGTGTATTAGTGATTTTAAGTAATTTGTGTATTGTATTTGTATATTTGACTGCATTTCTTCTTTGTAAATAAATGGTGTTTTTCTATTTGGTGTTGCAGTCCGGCTTCCTCCTAAACCTCTCACAGAAAAAGTTAAACTACATCAAGGAGTCGTTACATCAAAATTATTCGAGTTCAATATTCAATTTTCAAAAGACAATTCAATGAGCAAATCGTATTCCAAATAACTGAATAATATATAAACAAAACGCTTATAAACAAAACACTTCTTAACAACTTATCTTGACAACAAACTCACAACAAAAGTTGTCAAAATTAGTTCTATGTGTGATGATTAAAGCATTGTGTCATGTATGACGATATTTTGCTTAAATGTTTTCATGTTGTGGTATTCACTCTTCTATATACTTTGTGTCCGAAGAAATTAAGTCTTTGATTTTCATAATATACAATTGTAATAAGATTTTTTCCTTATGATATTGTCTGAACATGACATTTGTTCTAGGTGGGAGGGTTAAGGCATTGTTTCATGTATGAATATATTTTGCTTAAACGTTTTCATGTTGTGGTATTGACTCTTCTATATAATTTGTGTCTGAAGATCTCCACAGCAGGAGATGTTAATTTTTGTGAAAACAAACATCAAACTGCATGAACAGCAAACTATTAAGTGAATAAGTGTTGAGGTTTTGTTTTATTCTTACAATGCTACAATGTTAAACGAGGAATTTGTTATGTTTTTTGTAAATAAATGTTTAATGGTTTTTTTTGTCAAATTATACTTCCAAAACATTGATTTCTTCAATTTAGACAGATTTCTAATTTTCTCTTATCTGAGGGATCCGGATCCGAAAAAAATCCGAAGAAACCTTATTTGGATTTAGATTCGGATCAGAACAATTTTTTTTTATTCATTGCAGCCTGAGTGACTATAGTTGGTCTAGAAGAAGGCTGCCACTGCTTAAACCCATTGCAGGTGATGGTAAATGTAGGATGTTCAGTAGATGGACATTTTGTGCATCGTGTTGACATGAGTGTATTTGTACATGTCTTATATATGTTTAATGCTTTATTAATCAGAAAGAAAAAGCATTTCAACTTTTAAGAATGTATGTCTTTACAACAACATGTTAGAGGTCCAAGGATATATAGGAGGGTTAGAGGTCCAAGGATATATAGGAGGGTTAGAGGTCCAAGGATATATAGGAGGGTTAGAGGTCCAAGGATATATAGGAGGGTTAGAGGTCCAAGGATATATAGGAGGGTTAGAGGTCCAAGGATATATAGGAGGGTTAGAGGTCCAAGGATATATAGGAGGGTTAGAGGTCCAAGGATATATAGGAGGGTTAGAGGTCCAAGGATATATAGGAGGGTTAGAGGTCCAAGGATATATAGGAGGGTTAGAGGTCCAAGGATATATAGGAGGGTTAGAGGTCCAAGGATATATAGGAGGGTTAGAGGTCCAAGGATATATAGGAGGGTTAGAGGTCCAAGGATATATAGGAGGAAGATTTGAAGGATTCTGGTCATATGCAAAAAGATTATTACTATTTGATTTTATTAATAAGTACATGAATTTTGTACGCTTTCCTTGAGGACTGGCGACACGACATTATCCCCGCAGGTACATGGCCACGCCCGAAACAACCTGCTTGCTGCACGATGTGACGGCGCTTTGAGCTTGTTGAGCTCGAAGAAGCGCCGGTAACGGGAAACCAAGTTTCGTATGATGAAAGACACTTACCAGAGCTCCTCCCTTAAACCAGAAGGCGATCAGCTGAGGGCTCTTATCAAAGAACAGAGCTGGCCATAAGTATCGTCCGATTCTATACATATACTTAAAAACACATGCAAATTTATTTGTTTTATCTTTAGTAAATTCAGGACTAGACTATAACTCAACAATGCCTCCAGACATCCACTTTTTACTTGTTGATGTAGATCTATTAAATAACTGTTTGTTGCTGTTACTATGTTGAATACCAAATTAAATTGTAATGTCTGTAGTTATTTCAAATATGCTATTTGGCCTTGTGCAAATACATGTTTGCATGATATGCTAACGCCAATTATATATCGAGTATTATTAACAGTATAATAACACATTCTATTTACAATACTGAAATTGACTGGGATAACAAGACCTCAGTCACTTGCATTATCAAAAATATTTTATGATCACCAGACGACAGGCACAAACTTCAGTGTCAGTCCCTAACAATAAATAGATATGAGATGTACAAGTGAAGTCAGTGTAGTAAATGTAAATTTATAAATAATATTTATAACCCTATGTATTTAGTTGTAAATTATTGTTTGTACACACAAATGTACATGTATATACGGCGCAACTAACGGGTTAATCCCTTATTTTATATATGTTATCCTCAATGAGTTGACGAACAAGCTAGAAATGATTTAGCTTGAAATGAAAATTATCAATGGAATTATATTATATTTTTATTTTTTTTAAGTAAATACATGTTTGACATGTCAATGGTGTGCATGTAAATTGTTGTTATACATAAACAGCCCAACCCCTCTTAAGCAGCCAGTCAAGGGAAACAGCCAAATTGGCTGCTTAAGTGGGGTGGCCTCTTAAGAGGAGGTTGGGTCATAGGGAGTCTGGAGTTGATGAGTGCATGGCCAACTGTTCAATTTTTGTATAAACAAAATGGTAAATATGTGTGTATGTACTAAACAATGTAGACTTAAAATAATTTTATTTCATACTTTCTAAAATCAGCTATAAGACATTTTCATTCAAAAAAATATTCTATTCATCTTTCTAATCATCATCAATATCATCATCATCAGAATCAAGTCAATGAAAAAGAATCATTCTCATGATTCATTGTTTACACAATGCGCGTTGTATGGCCCCAACGCACTTAAGATGGGAACAGTTGTGAATCAGTTATGCGTGAATAACTCCCGTGTCACTATAAATCGATAATTTAATCGGTTTATTGCAGTTTTATGGCTTTGAATACCTACCGCAAGAATTGGTCCCGACAGTGATCTCCTTCACGATAAAATCATGGCCAGTTACTTAAGAGACTGATAATAGCAACCGGGTGTAATCCTCCTGGTAATCGTGCTTTTCATGCATAATATTATAAAAACATTTTTTCGCCGCGTAAAGGGTTTTATCAAAATTAATATTGAAATCATTGTAAATATAAAACAAATATAAATGTTTTGTTTTATTCCCAAATGAGAATAATAATTTGTAATCCGAAACATACTCCCGATTGTTTAAATGTTAACGAGACGTTTACAAATTCTAGCATCGTGTATTTCCTTTGTCCCGACAAAAGCGCGCGAAAATTATGCACCAATGTACAATGTCACGCCATACCCATGGTTCGAAAGCATGCGTGTATTGATTTTTGGATAAAAACTTTGTAGCACAGAGAACATGTAGATCAGTTGATTTCGGTTAAAAGTTTTGTTGTTCTTTTTAAATTTTAATTAGCCGATACTTGTCATAAATGTGTGCTTGAAATAGTATGAGCTACAAATAATAAATTATAAATTAAGAATCTCTTTTCCAGTAACAATATGTGATATTCGCACGTGCGGAAACAAAAAGATCAAACGGTCGCATATTGCTTTTAACCCGATAACCCGATAATCCGGCGCCAATTGGTTGCAATTTGCAAACTGGCTGTCAAAATGTTTATCACACATCACGCTTCAGTACTACAGAGCCTAAACCGCAGACTGGAAGTACGTATCGATTTTTTCGTCGTTGCGTCTGTGTAATTTTGCCAATGTACATGACTGACTTACTTTCGCGTGACCACTAATATGGGGGAAATTTAACATTTGGGATGCAAAATTGCTGGCCGCTGGCCGGAGAAACGGGGTTACCGCTTAAGAGGGGTGCATAATATAGTGTTTATCGACGGTCGCGGCACAGACCGGCCGCCTACACGGGGTGACCGGCGAGGAGGGGTGACCGGAAGTAGGGGTTGGACTGTATATATATATATATATATATATATATATATATATATATATATATGTGTGAATGTTTGTAAATAATTGAAGATGACTGTTTCTTCCCAAATCCACTAAAATTATGTAGCAATGTTCATTTGCCTTACCCTCCAAAACAAACCCCCTT
Organism: Dreissena polymorpha; assembly: GCF_020536995.1. NCBI lineage: Eukaryota > Metazoa > Mollusca > Bivalvia > Myida > Dreissenidae > Dreissena > Dreissena polymorpha. The sequence continues at coordinate 97,196,627 of NC_068361.1, read as the reverse complement.
TTTCTCTTTCTGATAGTGTCAGATTCAAATGCAACTAATAAAAAGACACTAGCATGCATGCTTGACCAGCCCATATAGTATTCAACGAGTATTATTAACGGTATTTCTATTATCTGTCTGTTAAGCTTAGCTAATCTGTAATTACCTTCTCAACCTGCCGTAAATTGCCTTTGTACTTTCAACACGCCGACCTCGTGACTTTGTGTGTACTGGCGCACCCATGCGTTAAAAATGCTCGCGAAATGATTGCGGATTAAAACTTTCCAACAATAGCCACATGGTGAAATCCGTTACGCAACCATCCTTCCTCTATGATTTTAAGTTCCTTGGTTAATAACTAGAATTGAAACTATCTATATTCCCAAACATTTAAACAGACATCTATCTTTCTGGAAAATACGATGGCTAAACGCTGTGTGCAAAACTTAATGCTATACCGCACATTGCTATACCGCACATCTCCGGCCAAAAACCACTAAGTTCGTAATATTGTTACCCACATAAGTACCCCCCACAATTGTTCATACTCCATCAATCATGCTTGGCAAATCCCTTTTGTTAATATTACCGGAAGTTTATCATTTACTTAATATATTTTTGCTTTGTTTTATTGCCCTTATTGTATATTTTGTATATATATACTTGGGTGAAAAATAAATGTTCTGTTCTGTTCAGTAAGTATCCGCAGCACTGCAAACAAAAGACAAGGTGTCTTGGTCAACTGGCATATCACAAAGGGACAGATAGTGTGCGAATACCACGGCCAACAGATTTTGTCGGAGGAGGGAGAGAGACGGATGAAGAGCCCGGATCCGATGGACACCAATTATATGTTATTTTTTAAGGAATGTAAGATTTGCATAGACGCAGCTAAACAATGTAATTGTCATTCTAGGAAGCAATTCATGGATACATACGGGCGGCATATGAACCATTCAGCCAAGAGGTGCAATGTGAAGCCAAAGGCAGTGGAATTACAAGGCACTACCATTATCCTGCTACAGGCGATTCGCGACATAGACTCAGATGAGGAGCTCCTCTTCGCCTACGGGGTCCGAAAAGGGGAAGACGGGGAACATATAGATTGGTTGAAGTAAAGGTCTTGCCCCGAATAGGTAAGTAATAGGGTAGGTCGGGTAGGTACAGTTAACAGCTGCTCAGATGTGACTACGAACAGATGGTAGGTATAGTATATAGTATATAGATGGTGTAGGTAGGGTAGGTAGGTATTTACGGTATGTATGGTAGGTAGGTAGGTATGGTAAGTAGGTAGGTAGATGACACCCTCGATCCGAAAGCAGTTTTTTCAGTTTGATGGTGGTTGGGGTGGGTAGGTAGTGTAGGTAGGGTAGGTCAATACGGTAGGTAGGTGGTTACGGTAGGTATGGTATGCAGGTAAGTATGGCACGATGGCACAAACTCCTCGAGGAAGTGGAAACCAGTGCCTGGTCCAAGCATTGGAGGCTCAGAGATGGAAGGAAAACTACGACAACATTCAGAGCCTGGTATGTTTATTGAAGGCTTAATTATAATGATAATATGGTAAATTCCACTTTAATTGTCTCATAAAATGATAATTTTTATCAACAGTTAACTGTGCATGACTTGTATATTATTGTTCTAGTCTGTCACTATTTACTACAGGTATGAATGAAGTAAGAACCAAAACAAGGTAGGTAGGGCGACTCAGAGCCTGCTGAGCTACCGATGTTGTTGATCAGGTTCACGTTGATACCAGCTACCGATGTTGTTGATCAGGTTCACGTTGATACCAGCTACCGATGTTGTTGATCAGGTTCACGTTGATACCAGCTACCGATGTTGTTGATCAGGTTCACGTTGATACCAGCTACCGATGTTGTTGATCAGGTTCACGTTGATACCAGCTACCGATGTTGTTGATCAGGTTCACGTTGATACCATCCAGGGCTCGGGGCAACAATCCTGGCCAATATGCTTCTACAGACACTCCTGCTGCTTTAAGAATGGTTGCAATTTTGTCTCACGTGATCGATACCTTTTCATCAGACAAGATCAGGGCGGCATATGTGCAAGCTAATTAGTCTCCTGAAGCCATAGTATTTGTATTAGCAAGTTTGCGAAGTGATGTTCCTTAATGACAGTGTACGTCGCCAGATAGACCCTTGCTTGTAGAGAACAGTACACGTACCTATTTGCAAAACTGGAAAAGGCTAGTGGGGACATTTCTGTAGTGAGGACAATTTGTACATGCTGGAACTCTTTCTCTCACTCTCCAGTTAGTGGGGACATTTCTGTAGTAGGGACAATTTGTTAGTGCCATGGACCTGTCTCTTAAGAGTGGTATGTAGGTTCAGTTATAATTAAGTAACATAAGAAACATGGTATACTGCATCTGACATTTGTCTATTTGTACAGAACCCTGTATGTTAACTTTTTTATGTTTTTATCCTTTCCATTTATACTTAATCTTTAATTTTTATCATGGAACCCTAGCAAATGACTGAAGCAGCTTCAGGGGTTGTAATGGACCAGATATCGGAATCCTGAAAATAACAACCAATTTCCCCCTAAGTTCGGTAGAGGGTTCCTTGAAACAGTACAACTATTTAATACACCAGACCATCCCCACAGAGGTAGTTAAGACTAGACCTTGGTAGTCGACAACCACAGTATGCCTGGCTAGATGTTCAACCGCGGAAGAGAATTTTTTGAGAGGAAAAGAACCCTTCAAGAAAGCTCTTGCAATGAAGAATAGGAGGCAGATATGCCAGCAGGGATGAAGCAAGGTAGGATTGGTGTCTAGCTGTGAGGTCGCAAGAACAAGGCAGACTGGAAGAACAAGTCAGACTGGAAAAACAAGTCAGACATCAGTTTAGGGGTGAATACCTTCAAAATACAAGAGGTTAATACATTGAGTTGCATAATTATATTAATGAAATATTTTATATTCAGCATGTGATTACAGAAAACAAATACCAGCAATGAACTGTTTTATTAACTATTATTAAAAAAAAAACAATTTGGGGGGGGGGGGGGGGTGGGGGTATAGTATAGTGTGAGGGTGTGGTGGTCATTTGTGAGATGATCTTAAAAAAAAATATTAAAAAAAAATAAAAAATAGGGGCGGGGATTTGAGGGGCGGTGATTCGGGGGGGGGAGGGGGGAGGGCACGGGGGATGGTTTGGGTGGAGTCTATTGTGGTATGTCAGGTAAGAGTAGTTTTGTCAAAGTATCAATCAAATCTAATTATAAATAAAGAAGTTATGGCATTTTTAGCAAAATTTAATAATTTGACCTTGAGAGTCAAGGTCATTCAAAGTTCAAGGTAAAATTCAACTTGCCAGGTACAGTAACCTCATGATAGCAGGAAAGTATTTGAAGTTTGAAAGCAATAGCCTTGATACTTAAGAAGTGAAGTGGATCGAAACACAAAATTTAACCATATATTCAAAGTTACGAAGTCAAAAAGGGGCCATAATTCCGTAAAAATGACAACCGGAGTTATGCAACTTGTTCTTTTACTGTACCCTTATGATAGTTTGCGAGTGTTCCAAGTACATGTATGAAAGCAATATCTATGATACTTTAGGGGTAAAGTGGACCAAAACACAAAACTTAACAAAAAAATTCAATTTTCTAAGTAAAAAGGGCCCATAATTCCATCCAAATGACAGTCCGAGTTACATAACTTTGCCTGCACAGTCCCCTTATGATAGTTAATAAGTGTTGCAAGTATGAAAGAAATAGCTTTGATACTGTAGGAATAAAGTGGACCTAAACACAAAACTTAACCAAATTTTCAATTTTCTAAGTGTAAAAAGGGCACATAATTCTGTCAAAATGCCAGTCAGAGTTACATTACTGTGCCTGCACAGTCCCCTTATGATAGTTAGTAAGTGTTGCAAGTATGAAAGCAATAGCTTTGATACTTAAGGAATAAAATGGACCTAAACACAAAACTTAACCAAAATTTTCAATTTTCTAAGTATAAAATGGGCACATAATTCTGTCAAAATGCACGCCAGAGTTATCTAACTTTGCCTGCCCAGTCCCCTCATGATAGTAAGTAAGTGTACCAAGTTTGAATGCAATAGCATTGATACTTTCTGAGAAAAGTGGACCTAAACGCAAAACTTAACCGGACGCCGACGCCATCGCTGATGCCGACGACAAGGTGATGACAATAGCTCATAATTTTTTTTTCAAAAATAGATGAGCTAATAAGATTAGCCTGTGCACACTGATAAGCTGTATCAATGATTTGGGAAAAAAAAACACATCTTGACTGGTGCTTTAAGACACACTCTGTAAATGTAAATTTGAATGGGTTGTGGTCTTTTCAAACTTGCGATATAAAAAGCTATAACATAATTTTGAAAACTGAGTTGCATCTAACATTATACAAAAGCGAACAAATTCAGTGCCTTCAGCGCTTTGATGTTTCTTAGTAATGAACGTAGAACTGCTTGGTGTCTTCACTACAATATTATTAACCTTTTTTTATATCAACAACTGGCAATATACTTGTCTCAAATGCTTATTTAAACTGCTTATCCCGTTAAAAAATAATGGATAACTGATTGATCATGATACAAAAAACAATGGCATTGACTGTTCTACTTCTGATCTTATACTTACAAACAAATTGAAAAGTGTATTCTTGCATACACTAATGCATTACATAGAAGTTTTTTAGCAATAAAATACTGTCAAATAAACATGTTTGTGGAAGGGCCCCATATAATATTCAAACAATAACACTTTTGCAAGTTCACAAGTAGCAATACTTCTGATAACAAGATATGTGCTTGTCGGAAACACCATGCCCCCCCTTCTGCGTTGCTTTGAAGCTATATATTTGACCTTTGACCTTGAAGGATAACCTTGACCTTGACCTTTCACCACTCAAAATGTGCAGCTAATGAGATACACATGCATGCCAAATATCAAGTTGCTATCTTCAATATTGCAAAAGTTATGGCAAATGTTAAAGTTTTACGCAAACAAACACACAACACACACAATTCAACGGACAGGGCAAAAACAATGTGTCCCCCACTATAGTGATGGGGGACATAAAAATTTAGGATCGTATAAGTATTTCAAGAAAATTACCATTATTTGAATCCATTCATTCATTCTTATGTAGCAACAATTATGATTAACTATAATGTAAGATTATATAATTAATTCAAGAGCATAACCATTATTTGAATCCATTCTATCAATTTAAGCAAAATTTTAATCTTGTTGTAAACAAGCAAAATTAAAGAAGTATTATGAGTGACAACATTACAGGACCTTCCATCAAAGTTGCCATAACGTTGTCCCACAATCACATAATGTGATCAGCAAGTGATGACCATGGATGCATCCTTCATAGAGAAGTACAACCTCCATGCATCTCTTGCATCAGACTTGATCAATCACTCATACAGAAGCAGGGTTGCATCAGACTTGATCAATCACTCATACAGAAGCAGGGTTGCATCAGACTTGATCAATCACTCATACAGAAGTCTGATCAATCACTCATACAGAAGCAAGGGTTTTCAGCACTGTCTGCGCCTCCGGAAAACGAGGCACTCCCAAAGCAAACGGACCCTATCCCAAACCGAAATTATAAAAAAAATCCCAATTTAAAAAAAACAAAACAATATATATATATTATTTATTTTTTTAAGAATGAAGTGTCTTTTAACTTGTGTGACTAACCAGTGTTTGTTTTGGTCAAAAATATCTGCTGTAAGGTTTTGACTGTTCAGTTTTTATCTCAGAGTGTAACTGTAACTCTAAAACAAAACTGCAGTACTTGAATAAATGTAGTACATGCCCAATATTGCATCTGTTTATATAAAGAAGACAAAATAACAAATAAAAACAAATTTATGTGTGTAACCACTGAATTATTTAATCATGATTACTTCACAATTTTTTCCCAAATGAGCAGTTTCATCGAAGCAAAAATTCCCAAAATGGCCAATTTTGTCGATAAAAAATTCCCAATTCGGTCAGCATCCATGCATCTCTTGCGTCAGACTTGATCAATACCTCATACAGAAGTACAACCTCCAGGCATCTCTTGCCTCAGACTTGATCATTCACTCATACAGAAGTAAGACGTCAAAAGAATATCTTGCTTAGACTCAAATAGGGCAAGGCAGAATTCCGCAAATATTGCATAATCTACTTCTTGAATAACTATGAAATTAATGCCGCATCATCTGTTATTAATGAAGCAATTCTGACAAAGATTCTATTACAGAAAAAAGCAGGCCAAAGCTCTTTATCGCTCATTCGTACAAAGGGACACGGCCAGTATCAATCTCACAGGCAAGATTGGAACAAACTTTTTATATTGTTTTGATCCCAGGATCATGAATTGAAAAATCTTTGTAGAGGACCACTAGACAATGTTACACACCAAATATTAAAGCGCCAGATCAAACCAAATGCACAAACGTTGAATACGTGATAATACTGGTGTGGCTCCACAAATGTAGAGTAGTGGAATTCTGAACTCGTGTCTTGAAAAAGACATTAACCAATCCGTGAAATTAGAAAGTTAAATTTTTAAATCAAACTATTTTTACTACAAGTTGGGTTGGTTTAAAGGGACTGTCAACCGCAATTGACGAATAAAGAAGTTTTAAAATACCGAATTTTTTTTTACAATTATTAGTTTATATTGATTAAAATATCACGACTGGGATTGATTGCTGGAAACAATTGACAGTGGGCAATTAGCTTGAATGATTGCTGGAAATAATTGACAGTGGGGCCGGGCGTAACAACTGACAAGACTGTTTTGATGATTTCTATTCTGCTTATGCCAGTGCCTTAAGAGAGCTATAGTATTTCTCTCTAAGTACGCATTAGACAAAAGACAATGCGTAAATTAAATATACCACACTTGGAAGTAATAACAAATGAAAGCATAATTTTAGATGTGTGAATTTTGTGATACACTCTTAATGTGTGTATTATAAACGTTATTTCCAACAATAGCACATGCAGGCCTTTCAAAAGTAATATAAATACAGTGTAGTAAATGTTTACCTCCCTATCTGAATAATTTGTCTTTAATACATTAAAGAAATGAGTCAGTTTAACGCTTGGCTACAGTGCTACAATGATATACATTTATCCGTCTAGACGAGTTTTTAAAACAAGAGGGCCTGAAAGGCCCAAAGTGGTTCACCTTAGATAACAAGATATTATTGGGATGAATCATCTCACCAAGTTTCATGAAGATCTGACAGTAAATGTGGCCTCTAGAGTGTTAACAAGAATTTACAATAGCCACATAAGGAAAAATGACCCGCCCCTTGGAAGCCATTTTTTTCAAGCAAACATAATTATTTTCGAACTCATCCAAGATATCATTGAGACCAATCTTCTGACCTAATTTCATGAAGATTGGACAATAAATGTGGCCTCTAGTGTGTAAACAAGGTTTTACTACAGCCATTATATAGCCATATAAAGAACAAGATGTGTTTGTGAAACACAATGTCCCCGTATATGAGGTTTGACCTTGAAGGATGACCTTGACCTTGACCCTTCACCACTCAAATTGTGCAGCTCCTTGAGATACACACGCATTTCAAATATAAAATTGCTAGCTTAAATATTGCAGAAGTGACATTACATGAGCAATTTTGACCCATATATTTGACCTTGAAGGATGACCTTGACCTTTCACCACTCAAAATGTGCAGCTTTATGAGATACACATGCATGCCAAATATGAAGTTGCTATCTTCAATATAGCAAAAGTTATTGCAAAATGTTAAAGTTGGTGCAAACCAACCAACCTGGGCAAAAACAATATGTCCCCCACTACTATAGTGGGGGACATAAAAATGCCCCGCCCTGTGGTGGCTATGTTTTTAAAGCAACCAAAACCATTTTTGAACTCATCCAAGATATAATTGGGACAAATCTGCTGACCAAGTTTCGCGATGATCGGAAAATAAATGTGACCTCTAAGAGTGTTAACAAGGTTTTACTAAAGCCATATGAGGAAAATAGCCCCGCCCCCTTGTGGCCATGTTTTTCAACCAACCGGCATCATTTTTGAACTCATCCAACATATTATTGAGATGAATCTTCTGACAGAGTTTCATGAAGATTGGACTATAAATGTGGCCTCTACAGTGTTAACAAGATTTTACTACAGCCATATATAGCCATATAAGGAAAAATGCCCCGCCCCTTGGCGGCCAGGTTTTTCAAGCAAACGTAACCATTTTTTAATTCATCCAAGATATCATTAAGACAAATCTTCTGGCCATATGTCATCAAGATTGGACAATAAATGTGGCCTCTAGAGTGTTAACAAGGTTTTACTAAAGCCATATAAGGAAAATAGCCCTGCCCCCTTGTGGCAATGTTTTTCAACCAACCGGCATCATTTTAAAACTCGTCCAAGATAGTATTGAGATGAATCTTCTGACCAAGTTTCATGAAGTTAGGACAATAAATGTGGCCTCTACAGTGTTAACAAGATTTTACTATAGCCTTATATAGCCATATAAGGAAAAAATGCCCCGCCCCTTGGCAGCCATGTTATTCAAGCAAACGTAACCATTTTCGAACTCGTCCAAGATATCATTGAAACCAATCTTCTGACCAAATTTCATGAAGATTAGACAATAAAAGTGGCCTCTAGAGAGTTAACAAGGCAAATGTTCACGCCGCACGCCGCACACTATGCACAACAGACGACAGACAAAAAGCGATCACAAAAGCTCACCATGAGCACAACTGTGCTCAGATGAGCTAATAAACAAGCATGTTTGTAACTAATATAAATTGCGCCAGTTTGAACATTGAATATAATTCAATAAAAAGTCAAACTGAATGGGGCTTCACATATGTGATTTTGGACAATTAATAACTGCAACAGTATATGGGGTGAACAACTTATACAATACAATTATTTTAAAAGGTGTATATTTATGTTTTAAGAGGCAGTGTTTTTATATTTGAAACTATAATTTTTTGTAAGCTTTTTTTATTTAAACATATTTTTTGCATGTGTTATATGTTACTCCTAGAGTATTATAAACTGCGAACATGATGCCACTTGTAGACATACATGTATGCATAAGGATGAGTACTTGTGAACCTCAAGGTTTACCAATTGAAAACTTTTTGTCAAAAAGCAAAAACAGCAGAAAGTGGAAGGCCCTGTTTTATTTAGACATATGTCTAGGTGATAAATAAGAGTGCTATAGCTGCAAAAATACACTGGTAAAGTCTTTTTGAGGTAGGGTTTACACTTCTTTGGGATAAAAATTGAACTTTTAAGTGATAATTTTGTGTAAGTTCAGTTGTTGACATATTCCTGCAGTTCTAAATATGTGCTGGTCAAGTTTAAAAAAACATTGCTAGTAAAGTAAAATGAGTGATTGACTGACTGTGGGAGTGTGTCAATGATTGACTGACTGTGGGAGTGCATGAGTGATTGACTGACTGGGAGTGCACGAGTGATTGACTAACTGTGGGACTGCATGAGTGATTGACTGACCTTGAGCCCATGAGCGATTGACTGACTTTGAGTGCATGAGTGATTGATTAACTGCGAGTACAAGAGTGATTGACTGACTGTGAGAGCATGAGTGATTGACTGAATGTGGAAGTGCATGAGTGATTGACTGACTGAGTACAATAGTGATTGACTGACTGGGAGTGCACGAGTGATTGACCGACTGTGGGAGTGCATGAGTGATTGACTGACTGGGAGTGCATGAGTGATTGTTAAACTGTAGGAGTGCATGAGAGATTGATTGACTGAGTGCACGAGTGATTGACTGTGAGTGCATGAGTGATTGACTGACTGTGGAAGTGTGTAATAGATTGACTGACTGTGGGAGTGCATGAGTGATTGACTGACTGGGACTGCATGAGTAATTGACTGACTGGTACTGCATGAGTGATTGACTGACTGTGGGAGTTTGTCAATGATTGACCAACTGTGAGAGTGCATGAGTGATCGACTGACTGTGAGTGCATGAGTGATTGACTCTGAGTGCATGAGTGATTGACTGACTGAGTGCATGAGTGATTGACTGACTGTGAGTGCATGAGTGATTGACTGTCTGTCGGGAGTGCATGAGTGATTGACTGACTGGGAGTGCACGAGTGATTGACAGACTGGGAGTGCATGAGTGATTGACAGACAGGGAGTGCATGAGTGATTGACTGACCGAGTGCATGAGTGATTGACTGACCGAGTGCATGAGTGATTGACTGACTGGGTGCATGATTGATTGTCCGACTGTGGGAGTGCATGAGTGAATAACTGACTGGGAGTGCATGAGTGATTGACTGAGTGCACGAGTGATTGACTGTGAGTATATGAGTGATGGACTGACCGAGAGCATGAGTGATTGACTGACTGGGATTGCATGAGTGATTGACTTTGAGTGCATGAGTGATTGACTGACTGAGTGCATGAGTGATTGACTGACCGTGTGAGTGCATGAGTGATTGACTGACTAAGCATGAGTGATTGACTGACTTAGAGTGCATGAGTGATTGACTAACTGTGACAGCATGAGTGATTGACTGACTTAGAGCATTGTGAGTGATTGACCCAGACTGTACAGATGTGTGATTTGTTGACTATGGGTTTGTGTGAGTGATTTACTGTGCAAGTAATAGTATGACAGTTTTAGTGTGCAGTGATTGCCTGTTAGTGCTCTTTTCACACCATCATCATTATTACAGATGCAAGTGACATCAGAAGCAGTAACCAGCAACTTTGAACCTCTTTTAAAACAAACTTGTGGTTCATTTCCAGACTGACATCGTACTAAATACACATTGTTTTTACATAATACTTCTTGTCATAATAGCAAGACATTTCACTAAAAGTTTAAGTCCTGATGTTGCTTTGGAGTATACCTACAGTTCAAGTCAAGAGTCAGTCTCATAAACTCTCTTGTTTTCAATTTACAACTTCCTGTGAACGAAAGTGTACCTTAAGTGTGTTAGGTATCCTGTGAATGGAAGTGTACCTTCAGTGTGTTTGGTATCCTGTGAATGTAAGTGTACCTTCAGTGTGTTAGGTATCCTGAATTGTGCAAGTTTTATATGGGAGACCCATGGTCAAATATGGCTTATTAATTGTTGTGTCATTACAATAGAGGATCCAAAGTATTCAATCACAGGTCACTCTGAAACAGAAGTATTGGTGAAAACCTTGTCAGGCAAATAACTACATAATCTTAGGCTAAGCATTTTCCAGATCTTTTGTCAAGAGTCAAGACTATGAACAGGAATTGTTGACTCTGTAAGGTATAAGCTGCCTTTGTGAATGTTGAATGCAAGCTGCACATAATAGTTATAACATTGTTCATATTCAATTAACATTGAAAGAGAACAAAATTATATATAGATTTTGTAACATTTTTCATTCTTTATCAATAAACAACCATTTATTGTTATAGCTTTCCATAATGATAAAGATAATAAAGTATTGTTTATTCATAGATAAATTATTGATGGATGAAATAATTTGAACTGGCAAAATGTTGAAAATTGGGAACCTTTATTAAATTTATACAGGGGTGTCAATTGGCCCAAATTTGAAATCCGGAAAATTAAGCCGTAGGATAAAGGGAAGAGAGGGCCCAACCCCCCGAGCCCTAGCTTATTGTTCTTTTTTTATAGTCTTTCTAGGTGCAATTTCTGGTAAGTACAATGCGAAATATTATAAACCAAACCATTCGTAACACTGCAGGTGTATTTGTCATTCTAAACAAATGATATTAAGAACTTAACAAACCAGCGTATCCGAAAACGACTGTCCGAAAACATGTCGCGATACATCATTTGCAAATGAAATTAAATATGCATATCGTTTGACTGCAGAAAATGAAAACCAGTAACCAGTAACCTAGCAAATACGCAGTCAATATATAATTTGATTAACATACTGTTTTAAAATATGATATTGCAGTGCTTTACTTTGCCAGTGTCTGCTCATGTCAGTGCCAGCCGCTTACCAATCAGAAATCAATAAATAAAATCGGTACCAAGCGCAAATGTCCGGAATGCCGACGATGTTATAACAATATTCGTTCTGAAATGATCACGCACTAAAAGAATTTTGTCCCTACCCCCACCCGCCTTAAACAAACTCATCGGATTTACATTCACCTCAAAATCAACCCTGGACGGCTCAAATCCGGATTTCCGGAATAATCCGGAAAATTGACACCCCTGTTTATATCAATAACAGTTTTGTTCCATTAATATAGAGTTTTACATTTTGGGTTCATTATGTTATGGATTTCGTTGCTCTTGTGGTTTAAAAATGTGTACATAAATCACATGAACGAAATTAGAAGATAGTTGTTAATTTTTTTGTTATTTATTACATGAACACAGAAAAACATTACTACAAGAATGCTAAGTGAACAAGTTATTACAATAAAAGTTTAGTTTAGTAAACAGTATTTGGATGATAGATGATAGATGATAGATGAAAATGCAAAGAAAACAAGAGATTGCCAAGCAATACGGTCCCCTACAGGTGATACTCCACCATGTCAGAATTTTAATTTTTTATTATTTTTTTTATTATTTGTTGCCATAGCAACCAGAATTCTTGAAGTAGGAACAAAATGAAATGACATGCATAATTTCCATATTGCCATCTATCCACGTTTCAAGTTTCATGAAAAAAATATGAACAACTTTTTAAGTTAACGCAGGATCCAGAAAAGTGTGACGGACAGACAGACTGACTGACTGACACGCAGAGCGCAAACCACAAGTCCCCTCCGGTTTCACCGGTAGGGGACAATAAGGCAAAACGATGCCTCATGATGGTCAATGTTGAAAGGGACAGTTGTTACAACAACCCAATTGTCAAGTCAGACGCAAGACCATTTTAAGCCTGAACAATTGCTTTCACCACCATGTGTGAAAAAAATACTAAAAACAAGAAATGTGTTTGTCAGAAACACTATGTCCCCTTCTGCGCCGCTTTTATTTAGGTTTTTTGACCTTTGACCTTGAAGGATGACCTTGACCTTTTACCACTCAAAATGTGCAGCTCCATGAGATACACATGCATGCCAAATATGAAGTTGCTATCTTTAATATAGCAAAAGTTATTGCAAAATGTTAAAGTTGGCGCAAACCAACAGACCAACCAACAGACAGGGCAAAAACAATATGTCCCCCACTATAGTGGGTGGGGGACATCACAAACTGTGGGAGTTCATGTAGCCAATAAACTATGCAGAGCTGCTTCAGAGCTAAGAAATAAGGGCAAACCAGATGAGTGCCCCAATCATAGGGGGCATTGTCTGACAAATGTGTTTGGAATGAACAAATAGGGAATGAAGGGAAATGAAACAGATTGTTAGGTAACCAGATATCTCCGGATATAAAAATAGCCAACTGCACAAGTGACGGTGACAGCAGAGCTTTCCGTGGAGTTAGCAGCTCTCTGAGCCACAAAGAAGGCCATCTCAAGGATCTCAGGCATTTAGGCAACGCTCTGAAGCAAGAAATCAACAAAGCTCATTTTTCTAAGGACATGCTCCGGGGTTATACAACGTTATATCTATGAAACTCATTCTTATGCGTGCTTTCTCACTTTGCATATTCAATAAACTTTTCAAACAGAAATTACATCCTTCCACCTCTGAGCAGGCAATGACTCCTCAGCAGCTTGGGCTCACCTTGACACCTCAGCGCCCATCTGGGGACACACTGGGCACTGGTCAAGTGGCCAGATTGCAAAAACAAATGGAGGAAGCACTGTTACAAGAAGATTTTCTCTCTCCAAAGTTCTTTTCAACTTTCCCGGTACTTGAAAAGGAAGAAGAAAAAGAAATACAAGAACATATTTTATATTGCTAAGTACATGGTGAACAAAAAATTGAATTACCCACGAAAGAAGATTGTTTCTTAGAATTCAAAGGTTTTGAAAAGTCATTATGTGTACCTTACGTCATTTACGCAGACTTTGAAACTTTAAACAAACCCTTAGACACAACAGCACAGTTAGGTTCTACTATTCAAACGCAACTCTTAGAACCTTGTTCATTTGGTTATAAAGTGGTATCAACCGATCCCAACTTTTCAAAAGACACTGTCTTGTACAGAGGTGTTGATGCACCTAAAAAGCTAATAAAATGTCTATCGAGAGAAGCTCAAACCATAGAAGAACAATTAAATGATATAAAACTGCTAAATTTGAACTCGAGTGAGGAAAACATGTTTCAATTAGCTAAACATTGCTCTCTATGTAAAAAATGTTTTACATCAGATAAAAAAGCTAGACATCACGATCATACCACAGGCAAATTTATCGGAGCTACACACATTAATTGTAACTTGCAATGCAAACAGGTCAATTTCATACCAGTTATTTTCCACGATCTTAAAAATTTTGATAGTCATTTGCTTTGTCAAAGCACAAGTTCATTCAAAGAGCATAAACTTCGATGCATTCCACAAACTATGGAAAAATGCGAGTTTTTCTATAGGAGAACTAAGATTCATAGACTCTTTTGGTTTTATTCCCTCTTCGTTAGATACATTAACAGAAAAACTTGCAAACAAATATCTGTACAAGGAAGTGCTTAATTAGACAATTGGACTAGACTCCCCAGCAGCCTGAGGTCTTTGCACCTCAGCGCCTGTCAGGGGACACACTGAGCACTGATCAAGTATCACCAGTGCCCGGTCCAAGGCGACGGGAGGCTCAGAGAGGAAAGGAACACTGACGACTTTCAAAGACTGGTATGTTTATTGAAGGCTTAATTATAATAATTTTCAGGTAGTTTCCACTTAAATTGTCTCATAAAACTATCACTTATCAACAGTTTAAAGCCACACACCTTGAAATGAAATACACGTTAATTAATACATATGGATGCAATTTGAAAGTGTGCACAATTGTCGTTAAATCGATAGCCTAGTAAGCAAGTAATTTATTAGTTTTCAAACAGCTTTTAAAACCGAAAGTAGGATTTCCATACGTATACATGAGTGCGTCAATTTCGAAAACCGTGATTATTTTTAAGTTTTAAAGCTAAAAAAGACGGCTTTCTACCTTGTAACCACCAGATATATTATAATTGGCTTATATAAAATTAAATCTATAGCCTAGTTAGCAAATAATTTATTATTTTCAAAGGGTATCGCTTTTAAAACCGAAAGTAGGATTTCTGGACGTATACGTCCGTTTCGACAAACGCGATTATTTTCAAGTTGTTAATCGCAAAAAAAGACGGATTACTACCTTGTTACCACCAGATATATTCTAATTGGCATATATAAAATATGTTTCTTATGAATTCTTAAATGTACTATGCCAAATAAGGTGTGTGGCTTTAAATAGCTGTGTATGGCTTGTATATCATTGTTCTAGTCTTTCACTATTTCCTACAGGTAAAAATGACCTAACATTGATGAAGTTAGGACCAAAACAAGAGAAAAAGTTTTGCACTCAGGACTTCATGAGGTTGTGGGCCCAAGTCAAGTTGCACGATTGCACAAACGCATCAAGAAAGTGGAGGCCAGTGCCCGGTCCAAAGCAGTGGAGGCTCAGAGATGGATGGAAAGCTTTGACAACTTTCAAAGCCTGGTAAGTTTATTGAAGGCTTAATTATAATTATAATATGGTAAATTCCACTTAAATCGTCTCATAAATGATAAATTTTATCAACAGTGAGCTGTGCATGACTTGCATATTATTGTTCTAGTCTGTCACTATTTTCTTCAGGTATGAATGAAGTAAGAACCAAAACAAGGGACAACAAGGGACAAAATTGTCACAAAACCAGGTTTTCAATGTGAAAAAAAAATGTGATAAAGGGAGAAAACTCAAACTGAACTTTTGAAATGAACAAACAAAATTAACCCCCTTTGTAAGTTTTTTTTTTTTTTTAAATCTATTTTTAGTCGTGGCGACCTGGTGGACGGACCGACAGACAGACCGACATGAGCAAAGCAGTATACCCCCTCTTCTTCGAAGGGGAGCATAAAAATACAGGAACAAATTAATACTTTGTCACATTTAAATTTCCATAAGATTTTTTTTCAGAATTTATAAACACTATTTATTGCAGACTTGTTAATCCGAATTATTGTCAATTTATTGTGTATAGGCTTTGTACTTAAGTCCAATTTATTGCCAGTTTATTGACCGTATTTATTGACAATTCATATACCGTATTTATTGACAATTCATTTATCATTTATGAATAAATTATTCACAATTAATTGCCGATTTATTGATCCAATTTTTGCCAATTTATTGCATATTTATTAGCTCATTTGCATGTGATTTGCATTGGCAATAACTTTGCCATAAATAGCTTATTTATTGACTATTAGTTAACCAAATTTATTCTCAATTTTTTTTGTTTGGAAGGTATGCAAAAAAATAAAATCGGGTTCGTAAAAAAAGCGCCAAATCGATAACGCTCCAATATGGAATCACTTCATATAAGTCATGCATAACTCGCAGGTGAATAACACGCTCATTATACCGAAAACAATAAACAGCAATTTATTAACATACCCCTAAGCGAATACATGCATAACAAGCACCAGGTGAAAACCAACAACTCACAGCCTCGCACCTGGACTTTGACCTCAACTTGACCAACTGACTCGCTCCTCACTCGCTCCTTATCACTCCTCAAAACATGGCGCTGAAATTCTTCATTCTGCACTACTAGCAAGATATTATTGGGACAAATCTTCTGACCAAGTTTCATAAAGATCGGAAAATAAATGTGGCCTCTAGAGTGTTAACAAGGTTTTACTATAGCCATATAAGGAAAAAAGCCGCCCCCCCCCCCCCCCCCGGCAGCCATGATTTTCAACCAACCGGCATAATTTTTAAATCCTCCAAGATATTATTGGGATGAATCTTCTCACCAAGTTTCATGAAGATCAGATAGTAAATGTGGCCTCTAGAGTGTTAACAAGATTTTACAATAGCCAAATAAGGAAAAATGCCCCGCCCCTTGGAAGCCATGTTTTTCAAGCAAACATAATTATTTTCAAACTCATCCAATATATCATTGAGATCAATCTTGTGACCAAATTTCATGAAGATCGAAAAATAAATGTGTCCTCTAGAGTGTTAACAAAGTTTTACTATAGCCATATCAGGAAAAATGCCCCGCACCCTGGCGGCCATGTTTTTCAACCAACCGGCATCATTTTCGAACTCGTCCAAGATATTATAGCGATGAATTTTCTGACCAAGTTTCATGAAGATCAGACAATAAATGTGGCCTCTAGAGTGTTAACAAGAATTTACTATAGCCATATAAGGAAAAATGCCCCGCCCCTTGGCAGCCATGTTTTTCAAGCAAACATAACCATTTTTGAAATCATCCAAGAGATTATTGAGAACAATCTTCTAACCATATTTCATTTAGATTGGACAATAAATGTGGCCTCTAGAGTTAACAAGGCAAATGTTGACGCCGCACAACGCACAGTGGACGACGCACGACGGACAAAAGGTGATCACAAAAACTCACCATGAGCAGGTGAGCTAAAAACAATTTGTCTACAATCAGGACACTTTCTTAATTGTGGGCTGTTTGGTTGAATTACAGTGGTTTTTTTCTATATATGTGTTTGATTACTTTTTTATTATGATCCATTGAAATACGGACTCATTGTCACACACCATTTTGTTTTTTAATTGATTTCTATAAGAAGCCAGGCTAAGTTCGTCAAACGTTCAAATCTAGAATGTATCAGAGGTAGGCCTACATAAAGTGTCTATAGTTGTTTTAATTGTGTTTGTTTCATTTCTAATTGAATTAATTTTGTTAAATCTTTCTATACGCTTCATATCAATTAATTCATATGTGTTGCAATGACTTCCATTACCAAAACTTATACATATACAATTTTTTTCATTATTATCTGTACGATAATCATCTGTTCTCTACTCCATTAAAAAAATTCTTCAAAAATCAAATCTGATCAGAGGACCAAAGTATTTTTTTAAGTTGTATTTCTGCAATGTTGTGTCAATTACATTTATTGCATGTCATGTAAGGGTCATTGTGGTATTAAAAGAACATTTGCTTCCTTGTATTGAAGTATCATTGGCCAAGTATGTACCAGGCACTACTATATGCTTACATTGGAACTTGAGGTTTGTCTTAAGTGAAAAAGTTATTTGTTTGCCTTCAAAATATACATATTCTGTTTAATAATTTAAATGCATTGCATATTATAGTTTATTTCAAATCCTATTCTCATTAAAGATGTAGATGTTCTGGCAACCCCAGGAAACAAGTAAAAACATCAGCAAATGTATGTGGCAATCTTTCAGGGCGCCACTAGTGAGATGGGGCATTGGTAACCAATCTCAAGACGAGATGGGGCATTGGTAACCAATCTCAAGACGAGATGGGGCATTGGTAACCAATCTCAAGACCGAACGTTTCATAAATTCAACACTCCGGCAATTACAATTCTTTTCTTTGCATTTATGCTGTCAAAAGACTGACATCAATTGTTATAGTCAATTTTTACTACTTCAGTTTTTATTCTACCAACATGGTGAGTTTAAAATTATTTGAATCTGCAAGTGGAGTATTAAGACAAAAGTGGAATGTGGAGGTACATTGTATCTTTGTTTTTCCGACACATTTCTAGTATAAGTACAAACTACTTACAGCAAACAGCAACCACAAACTAAAATATTTATTTGCTTTGCTCAAGGTAAAATTTGTGTTTGTAGAAGCTACAGAACACCAATTTTTAAAAGAAATTGTCCTCGAAGAAAATGACTTCTACCAACCAGTTACTTAAGACATATTGGTTGAACAGTACCTCCCATCAGTTTGTCTTTGGAGTGGACTGATGCTAGATGGACAAAGTTACAGTAAGACATCAAGTGTAAGAGTTGGCCAGTTTTTGAGACTGGTATACATTGATGTCCAAAGCAGACTTTGGGAATAAGCAGGGGACACAGAACTGGAAGGGATTAAGACCAGTAATGAAGGGGTTGCAGATGCAAAAGAAAGTTGGTATAAAAAAGAGCACCACATAACCGGTGCCACGCTCGGCTGTGAAAGCTTGTCAGAAAAAAAAAATATTTTTTATTTTTTTTTAGAGGTCACAGTCACCCTTTGACCCAAAATGGGTGTGGCGTGTAGAACTCATCAAGGTGCATCTACATATGTAGTTTCAAAGTTGTAGGTGGAAGCACTTTGATTTTAGAGGCAATGTTAAGGTTTGAGCGGACGGCGGACGACGAGCAGGCTATGACAATAGCTCGGGTTTTCTCCGAAAAAAAAACACAGCCTCTCTAAAAACATGTAAGCCAACCAAACAAGGACAACACTTCTATGCTGCAAATGTCCCAAACAACCCTAAATCAAGCAAAAATGAATGAAAAAGTGATGCTCCAAATAAAACATAAACTCCAACAGAATGAGGCTCATGTGGACTGTTTCATTTTCAGCACGATGTGGGCAACACGCACTGTTGTGGCAAGCTCAGTCTAGAGGATTTAATACAGCTGTGGAACCTCTTACTGCACCTTGTCCTCAAGACACTCGAGTAAGGTACTGGGAAATCAGTTATATTCTGTTGTGAATGAGCAAAGCAATATACCCCCTCTTCTTTGAAGGGGGGCATAAGAATGATCAAATGGGAAAAGGTAACCTAGCAATGGCAGTAAATATGGGGCTCATTTACAGGTCATATTTGGAATCTCTGCTGTAAAATGAGATTTTAAATGAATTTAAGGCATGGGTGGCGAAATCAAATGTCCGAGTTGCCCGAGTCGTACATTTGCTTGTCTGGGCAACAGTTTTTTTTCAATTAAGTTGTCCGTGGACAACAAGTTTTTTAAAAGTCGGGTCCAGGTATACAAAAAAATACATTGTATTAAAGCCGTAATTAAGTTTTACAACCGGATGTTGACACGCGATTACATTGACAGTGCTATTTGCGGATCAATCAAGCTAAAATACATGCACGCTCCTGCGCAGTGATCTCCCTTATTCTATAAGAGACCGGGAGTATGCCGCATTTTCAACATTCAGCCCGACTGTTAGACAGTGTACAGACTGGTTTCTTTATTTTTACAATCAGACGGAAATAAGAAGTATCAAACTAAGATAATCAAAACACGGTCTACCTTGTTATTTAAGACCACTTTAATGGTAAAGATGGAACATTTTGTTTTTTTAAATTTTCAACAACGGAGCAGAAACCCGAAGCTTTGAGCAGTCCACCTCCCAAAAAACTAAGAAAGATTATGATAAAAAATATGATCTAAGTAAACGCACCAGAACTTTTCAAGAAACTTGGCTAACAGATTTTCAATGGTTACCAGTTGATGATAATCAAATTGCTACCAGTAGCGGTGCAGAGCCTCAGTCTGATGAGGTCCACATATTGGACAAGTTTAATTTGTTAAGATTACGATGTACTTATGTTCAACACATGTTTTAAAAACACTAGCTTTGCAAGATTAAAAGTTTGAGGAAGTCTTTATATTGTTTATAATATACTGCTATAATGAATGTACCATTGAAATACAACTATAAACAAAACAAGCAAATCATATTCATTTTGATATATTCCACATTATTTAACATTAATCAATAAATGCGTTCATAATTTATATAAACAATTACGGACAAGTGTAGTTCAGCAACGGACAAGTTAAATTTCCTAAATGGCTGTCCGTGGACAAGTTTATTTTTTTGAGATTTTGCCACCCCTGTAAGGGAGGCAAATGCTGTTACAAAAAGAACATGCATAAACGGTAGCTGTTTCCCTTGTTTGAACCATGCTAAATGCTTAAAATGCCTATTTCCAGTAACTGTGACCTTCACCTGTGACCTTGACCAATGTATTTTGTTAATTTTTTTTAACTTGGTCGTTTTCTTCCATTTTACGACTTTGACCCTCCGTGTTGAAATTATTTTTTGGGGGTTAAAGTCTCCTGTAAACAGCAAAAGAACACATAAGAAAAGCCTAAGTGACCCATGACCTAGTTTTTGACCCGGCTTGGCCCAATTTCGAACTTGACCTGCACATCATCGAGATACAACTTCTGACCAAGTTTGGTGAAGATCAGATGAAAACTACTTGTATTAGAGAGTGGACACCATGCTGAATGTAAAAAGATGCACTAAGTGACCCCAAAAATCCCTAAATCACACTGACCTACTGGTTCTACCCAGCAAACAAACTCTTAAATTTAAGCGTTTCAATAAGCCTTAGGAGCTCAATGCAATTAAGCTGAGATAAATAAGTATATTTAAAGTCAGGGGTTTTTTTTACTAAGAAAGTGACGCCGATATTCGGCGTCTTCCCCTACCAGAATTTTTCCCCTCAAAATACAATTTCCCCACCAAAAATATCATTTTTCACCAAAATATAATATTTTCTCTCAAAGAAATGTTTATTTTTCCTTTGGGCATTCGACAATTATATAATTTGCACCATGTACAACGATCTTTCTCTCTCTCTCCAGACGAACACAAAAAATCTGGGAATCCCAGTTATTCTAAATATAGCTCTTAAATAACGTTATGTAAACTGGGCAACTAATCGTAATAATCATGTGACTATTTAACTGGATACCAGTCTTGCGCGAGAAGGGTGTTTCGTCAATAAATTACCAGAAACCAGTCGAATTTTCATCCGGGCTATGTGCAAGCCAAGATATAAACGTGAAAACAGAAAAAAATGTCTCACAATTGGCGTTCTTACACAAACAAAATAAAACATTCGGAATTGGAAGATACTGAACGCATCGAGGCATTTTTTAAGAAAGAATCATCGAAAACCGTTATAACCCATCAGGATTCTGAGGTAATCAACATCGAACATTGTGAAAGTGAAAGTAGACAATCGGCAGCTGCTGCTCCTTTCCCTTCCAATACTGTAGCAGATCAAGATCGTCAACCCATTCATCATGAAATTGAAATCACAAAATTGACATCGTCCCCCGGCCCCAGTACAGAAATATAGTTGAAAACATTTCCCATAATTAGATCTACACCTGCAACTTAATTAAGGACTTTGACTTTAATACGTGTTAAATGTGTTTTAGAACAAAAAGGACGGAGACAAGCCTCTTTTGATGAGTTATAGACATTGAAATGAACAGTTTTTATTTTTTCCCCTAATATGTCTCTTTCGCACTCTTTTTTCCCCTTTCACCCAGCGTCCAGCGTCTTCCCCTTTCTCTAAAAAAAAACCCTGAAAGTAAAGATAATCTCCAAATTGTTCTGTATAGCAACTAATTAAAACAGGAGATTCGTTATAATGGGGACTAGTATCCCTCACAGCTTTATCAGGTATGTTCATGTGCAAGTAAGTTCGAAATGTAGGGACATCTAGGACTAATGTCATCAGTAATTTTTTTTGCCCAAAATTACAGCCTCTTACAGGCTGTTTCCCAACTGCAAAAAGTGAAAAAGGGCCGCTTGCCAATGGCAAAAAGTAACATTTTTTCCCCAAAATATCTGACCAAAATTTCCCCCCCTAAAAAGCCAGACTTTTCCAATACACTTAATAGTTGGTTTATAGAGTTTATTATACAGTTAATTAATTTCCAAGCACTTAAAAGTATACATTTTAGAAAGCAGTTAAACAAGCACTTTGGTATACTCTTATTTACAATCATATCAATAATGTTAACATTTTCCCATGGTCTATCGCACTTTTGTTTACCAATGGAAAAGACACATGCAGCAGAATATAAAGCTTAAACAAAATCAGTGGTCATGCTCATAGACAAGTCATGGGGATGAAATATACGAAGTTTCAATTTGATTACTCCAGAAATAAGGAAATAGGTTCTTCCACAAACATTTGCGGTCCGACAATTTGGTGAACTGAAGAGAGAAAGTCCCATTTCCCCTCTCTTGGGTATAATTATGTTTGTCCTTAAAATTCTCATTCACTACATAAAACTCTGCTCACTAACCTTTGCTATGGAACGTGTTAATTCCTTTCTGGCACAATGTCCACTGACCTTTCAGCCAGTGGGATCCCAGTGATCCAAGATCCTGAATATAAATCGAGCATTTCTGGTCCCTCCAATCTAGTCACAATACCCAGAGTTGAACCCGACAGTGGAACACGGAGGCTAAAAAACACCATAAACAGACTACCTGGAGTTTCAAACATTCAATGAAATGTCTTTCCAGTTGTGAAATTATGCTGTTACCAATCCAATGTTAATATGTTGGAAAGGAATAAACATTTCAAATGGTTACCAGCTTTTAAACTAGAATACCCGTTTTGTATTGAACAAGCAATGAAAGATTAAAATGCATTTCATGGCAAGTTTGTGAGAAATGGAATAAGACAGTCTTGGACGTAACCCACTCGAGCGTTGACAGAGTCGAGTGATTTTTGCATCGGTCGAGTGAAAATTCCAAGCCTGTAGCCCAATCAGTCGAGTGCAGGTTTTTGTGTCCGAATTAAGTAACATGTCCGAAATAGATTCATACAGACGCTTATTCAAAACTGCAAGCAGCATTTGTTATTTCTCTTCACCACTCATTGATTTGACGCTTATCGAACAGTGTTGTAAGTCCATCTCATAAGACGCTATATCTATTATAACTACTGGGTGGGGAAATTGCGGCGATAAATTAAATTATGTCTTTCCTGCGTTATTTTGAGGGCGCAACGCACAAACATAAACTGCAAAATGAGAATGAAGGTTGCAACAAAAATTATGAACAGTCAATGAAACGAAAATTCCAACCGTTATGGAAGAATAATCGTGCATGGCTTCGTTTTGATATCTCCAAGTATTGGGGAATTTGATTCTGAGCTAGCATTGCTGACTGGCTGGCTGGTAAGTGCATTTCATACATAATGTAAGCAAACAACATGCAATTAAATATCATACACTAACTTACATGTATAGTTTTTAACAGATAAAATTAATCTGTCAAGGAACGAATCCGGACATTAAATTCAAATGTGTTATCATACTGCATTTTAGATGATGGTCCAATCGGCGACAAAGCAGATGTGGCTTAGGCAATGGAACTACTGCTACAAAAGTCTTTTTAAATTAAGAAGACTCGGAAGTTAGGGCAGAAAAGTTACCTTCTTGTTCTACTTATGCACAGGTATTATTGCTAGTTTGACATTGCATTTACTTTAAATTCAGATATTTGAATGGACAATTCAAATCATGTTAAAACATTTTATTTTGTTTTCAGGCCGCCTTTAAGAGCATAAATGACATGTCAGACCTGGATGTTGGTGCCTCAAACGATGACCATGATGGAATGGAGATGTCAGGAGACCTTGTGTTAAATTTTTTGTCAGACATTAACTGTGAATAAAACAAAATCAAGTGTTTATTTGTTAAATCTTTATTGTTCTATGTTTCTTCAATGCAAACATGGTTACAAATGTAACACAGTGATTTTTTTTGCTTTAATTTGTTACAGCCTGTGCCTTTTGAATTGGGAAAATTAGCGCGATAAACCATGAAATTGGGAAAAATAGCGCGATAAACCATGAAATTGGGAAAAATTAAGCATTATAAATAGGATTATAAGTAACAGAAAAGATATTGTGTTTAAGTGCATGTTCAGGGAGTTTTCTAGAAAAGGAGTCTGGTCAAATTGTTTTTTTTTTAATCAATAAAAGTGGCAAGTTTGGGAATGATTTATGGACAAAAATGACTAAATTCAAGTTATATATTTTGTAAGATGTTTAAAAAATAAAGTTGAGACCTTTATTTAAGATATAATAATTAAGTTATATGAGACTTCTTTCTAAAAAAAAAAAAAAAAAAAATTTGGGGGGGAAATTTTGGTCAGAATTTTGGGAAAAAACGTGTATTTTTGCGATTGGGAAGCAGCCGAAATTCGGCTGTAAAATTATAACTTTTATTTTAGGGCTAGTTAAAATTGATTCGGGCTAGTGAAATTTCCAAGCTGGTAGCCCGGCTGGGCTAGTGCCTAAAAAGAGGTTTGTTTTAGCACAAAAATAGACGGCAGACGCTGACAATTGATTAAACGCTTTCCATGAAGCTCGCACATTATTTTCACCCTGTAATGTTTTTTCCCGTTCAAATTTGGGTCTGGTAGGTTTGTTTTTTTCACAAATGGACCTATAAATTCCCAATTGAAGGCTTTCCAAAAAAAGAAAAACAATATTAATAAGTTTAAACATGTCAATTATCTCCAAATCCAGCTCTATAAGTTGAACCTTAGAAAATATTATTTTTAAAAAAATCACTTTTATTATCAATTTCAAAGTATTGATAAGCATAAAATCAACAACATTAATTTCTCAATTTTATTCAATATTAATCAATATTTCCCAATTCATAGGAACCCGGCCCCATTCCAAAAATAGTGGAAAAAAACACTGCACTGTGATCTTGCAGCATGACCACATAGAGGCGGTAGAGTTAATAACCCTTTCCCACTCAGAAGCAAAGTGAAACTGACAGTGCCCCAGATAAGCTGCGTATCTGCGTCTTTCACCCTATTAAAATGTTTAAAAACGCAACGAAATACAATATCATGTGTATTGAAAACACAACAGATTTGACTTTTACGCAAATTCGTCACATTTGATGCGTACGATACAATAGCTTTGATCGAAAATGCTAGCTTTGATAGAAAATGCTTTGCTCCTTTTAGGTATTTTCTCTTTGGAATTATTATCGTAATGCGGCAACGCTTTCATTCAGCAAGCGTCTGGTAATGGAGCAGGAAAACAGTCACTTATCCAAACGCTCTGCGGACTAGATTTCATTGTTAAAGAAAGCGTCTGACCAAATTATTTACGACGACATACATGCGTTTTAAATCTGACTTAATCCGTCGTTCATTGTGTATGTCTTTGTAAAGCGTCTGTACTTTCAGCTTCTATTACGATGCGTAATAAAAAGTCTAAAAGAGGTCGAAAGACGTCCGCGATTGTTGCGCCAAAATATCAATCAATCGCAAATATTTTCGAATCAAGAAAGAAAAAGCCAATAAGTGCCGACTTATTCGTGTTATCATTTTTTTTAGTTTAACAATTTATATAATGGACAGTTTCAAGGATTGAATGTGTTATGAAACATTCAGTTAATTAAAGTTAATGATGATAGCTTATAGTTTTATTGAATCAATACAAGTGTGCAGCTTCAACAGAAGTAAAGCGGCAATGATTTTACGATATGCATTTTTATATCTCATTTCACCCTATTTCAAGAATTTAATCACCCTATTTTTCAAAATCAATGAGTGAAAACCCTATTTCCCAAATAATTATCTGGGGCACTGACCCCCCGCTATGTGCAGTAACTTGCAGTATGTTCTGGTTTATGCTGTTTGCTGCTCATCAAAATCTAAGGTTTGGACATCAAGCAATTAAAACTTTAATCTAGTAAGAAACATCTATGATTTAATTTAGCTTTCTAACTGACTACAAATGCGTTGAAATATGTATCAGTGGTAAGGAGTTAAAGTTCATTTGACTTATAAGGCACAGTATTAAAACATGACAGGAGTTCTAAGGAGGTTCTTCTAGAATATCTGTTGCATTTGGAACATAGGAATGATGACTTTTGTTTGGCTTACATTTCTTAGCTCAGCTTTCTCTCCCATAGATCTGCAAAAGCTTGCAAACAGGTCTTCATCCCTGCGGCTACAACGGCTATGATCACAGCTGTGCAAATCGCCACCACATGCAGGGATCCAAAATGGAAACAAGAATTAGCCTACTTGTCAAACACAAACAAGACATGTGTTTATAGGCCACAAATGCCCCCACATTCCACTTTTGTCACAAAAACCTAGTTCAAAGACTTCTCATTTTATAAGCAAGGTTATATTTTGAATGTTCAGGTCACAGTGACCTTGTCCTTTGACCTAGTGACCTCAAACCATGTTTGTTTGTAGATCTCAATACAGGGGACAAAAATTCCACTCGTCCGCTCGTATTGACGAGTGAAATCTTGAAAGGACGAGTGAATTTCCCTAAAGCTCTCGTCCTACAGGACGAGTGAAAAAAAACTGATGTTAAAATATGTTTTTTCTGACCAGTAAGACTCTTTTTCATTAAATAAAATCATTTCTTAAAGCATATCTATTCCGAAAGTAGAACGCGAATGAACCGGAAATCGTAATTGAAAATTTCATACAGCAGGTGCGCGTTGTTATGCGAGACTGTGTCCCGGAGTAAATATTGGCTTTTTGGTGTAAACTTTGCGCGTCCATGTTGACAGGGAACCATCTGACTTCATTCACTGTAACTATTGATTTTTTTTAAAGAATTATTTTACTGCGAAGTACCGTTTTAAACCAGTCTGAATTTCATCTGAAAAATGTCTGACATACGAGCGTTCTTTAAAGGGGGCAGGAGCGATGTTCAACCATCCGAAATGGAAAGCACGCAAGCATTAGAAAAAGGAAAAAACAAATTTGTCTTCATTTATTTATTTTGTGTTCCTCATAAATAAAGTAAGTTAACATTTCTTCTATGATCAGCTGGCATGAATAACTAAGTAAGCAGCATTTTGGCAGTGATATAGGAAACATTGTTAGTCATATCAGTCCTTTGCAATCTTTCTTTCACACATATTTGAAGGACAAGTGCATGTGTTTGCAGGACGAGTGAAAATTTTAATGCACTTGTCCTGCAGGACGAGTGCAATTTATAAATATTTTTGTCCCCTGCAATAAGATGCGTGCACATGTGAAGTTTAAAGAACGGAGACCCAAGAGTTTTCATTTTATTAGCAATGTTAGTTTTGGGACAGACACACACATACAATGACAGTCAGATGGACAGAAAGGCAGGCTTAAAACAATATACCCCCTGATCATTCGATCTGGGGGCATATAAAGTGTAACTTAATTCTTATTTTTTCTGTTGCCCATTCAGGACGTCACCATAAAAAAAATGAAATACAACTTATTTCTGCAATAAATTCTAGTACAACTTCTTCACAGTATTTTCCAAGTCTATAGCCTCAGGGTACCAACTCTCGAACGGAAGCAATTATCGAACGATTATTATAAATTATAAAATTTACTCACGATGGAATCATTGAATTTGAAATCGGGTCCTATTTTAAGTAAGTCCAATATGAATACATTATATTGTCAAACTTCCAACTTGACAGCCTCGTCTTCGTAAACGCAACTGAAGACCAAGATCTTGACAGCCTCGTTTTCGTAAACGCAACTGAAGACCAAGATTCATTGAACCAAGTAAAATTTTAATATTTGACCAGATGAAGGTGTGGTTAATTCATTTAGATCATCATAAGTCATCAAATTATTTTTTTTATATGATTCTAACAATATGAGCGATGTTTTCATTCACCTTTAATGCTTTTTATTACCTTTCACTTTGTTTACAACTGTCAAAATAAGCGATTACATTCTTGACCTTGCAGGGTTCGACACTAAAGCACGTCCGACAGACATTGTCTAGTAAGATCGGTGGTCGGGCTAGTAAAACTGTGGGCTAGCTTGTCCGATTGGTCGTACATACAAAATCTATACTGATTCATATAACTATAACTAACCGAAAACCTTTTTCTCTTAATGTGTAAAATAACTATTGTATCCGTTATTTACATCCAGTGATTTTTTTTGCTCAAATTTACAGCCGAATTTCGGCTGCTTCCCAATCGCAAAAATACACATTTTTTCCCAAAATTCTGACCAAAATTTCCCAAAAAAAGCCCAACTTCCAAAAAAAAAATTTGAAAAAAAAAAAAAATTTTTTTTTTTTTTTTTTTTTTTTAGAAAGAAGTCTCATCTAACTTAATTATGATTTCTTAAATCTAGGTCTCGACTTTATTTTTTAAACATCTTACAAAATATATAACTTGAATTTAGTCATTTTTGTCCATAAATCATTCCCAAACTTGCCACCTTTATTGATTAAAAAAAAAACAATTTGACCAGACTCCTTTTCTAGAAAACTCCCTGAACATGCACTTAAAAACAATATCACTTCTGTTACTTATAATCCTATTTATAATGCTTCATTTTTCCCAATTTTATGGTCGCGCTATTTTTCCAAATTTCACGGTTAATCGCGCTAATTTTCCCAATTCAAAAGGCACAGGCTGTAACAAATTAAAGCAAAAAAATCACTGACATCAGAACAAAACTAGCGTACACTGTAACTCCAATATAGCGGCCTCCGTTATAACGCTGAATCCAATATAACGCGGGGGGTGCTTGGATCCCATTTTTTCTCCAACCTTCCATTTGATTTCTGATTCAAATCCGTATTATGCAACTTCATGTATGTTCAGACAATTCAAAGATGGCGGCAATCACATGTTGATTGCTTTATTCAACCGTCCGTTAAACCGATTATAATCGTCTCGAGGTTAAACAACACCGACAGCTAATTGGTGTTAATCTGATGTGTAATGTCAATAAAGGTGTGAAAACCTCGCGTGTCAGTGTTTATTACATGTATTCCTCAACAGAGCGGTTCAGTGCGATTATTTCCATAAGTTAAGTGCAAGCGGGATAGTTATACAATTAAAGTAATTCAAAACGATTGAAGCATTCTTACTTTGAAATGGTTGCAGTTTGACTATATTAAATGAGCGGCTGTGAAATATACTGCCCACTGTATAAAACAACTTTTTTTGTCATTTCATTATCATTCTAGTATTATGTCATTTAATCTTTCAGTTCATGTATAAGAAATTAAATAATGCAGACGATTTATTTACATGCGAACGCAGTGTACCGGTAATTGTTAACAGAGTTTCACTTTTATTTTCGCGCGGTATCAGAAAGTCCCCGGGAAACACGTTTTTTGCATGCGTATGATGCAATAAAGCATTTTTTTTGTTCATGAATCGTATTGCATTCAATCTAAATTTAAAGTCGCTCGTCCAATGAAAGCTCTGCCACATAATGCACTGTACTCTTAACACTTCTGAAAATGGCATATATGCGTACGGTTGTGTTTACGAATTTCTTAAACATATATCGTCATTAATGTTCAAGATTATTATTTTTTAAGTGATGTTACAATTTTTTTGGATTATCAGATAAATGTGCACATAAGAAAAGCGGTATTATACTGTTATCGATACGATTCGGTTTATATGCATGTATTTGCGTCAACACAGCATGGCAATATACATGACCTATATTATAGGCTATTTTATACCTGTTTTTTTTATAGCGCCCTGCAGTAAATGAGCTCAAAACTTATAACGCGGATCCGTTATAACGCTGTTTCGCGGATTGGACCCCATTGACCGCACTATATTGGAGTTACGGTGTATATAAATAAACGCGGAGCATTCACAGGATTCATTGCTATTTTTAGATGCGAAGGAGAGCTTCCCGCAGAAATAGCTTGTTTCCATTGGTAAGGTTGTCATGAATATTAATGATTTTCTGCAGTGTCGTAGAACTTTACATCATGTTTTTACGACTTCTATCGAAAATCGGTATCGTCAATGTAAACATTTTGGCGTAGCAGACGAGAGAATGTAATTTAAAAAATGTCTTTGTTCAAGATTGGATTTTCGTCCAACAAATAAGTTAATAAAGAAGAATCCGACGGTAAAACTGACACAGATTAAAAAGGGCCTTGGGGCTGTGGTAGCATGGAGCACAGCAGTCAAGGTCAGAATTTGATAACGTTTAATAAATGTCACCTGCTGTACAGACATCATTTGTTTAACTGCTGATAAACAGTGAAATTATAACAAACAATTTATGTTGTTAAATAGTTTTATTTTATTTTTTACTCTGTGCATCAAAATAACTTTCTTGTGTTCACTAATTATTTACTGATAAAACCTGATGAAACAGTTACACGACACAATTGTGTTTATTTGCTATGTCATTTATGGTCTATTAAACTTTAGTAAGGGCTAGTACATTAAGAGGAGCTGGTCCGATGGTCTGGCTGTAAAAAAAGTTAATGTCGAACCCTGCCTTGCCCTATTTTCTATTTTTATTTTATAAGATTAGGTTGCAAACAACCAAGTTGTTTTGTGGTAAATTCGTACTGAATCCAACTCGTAACTCGATAACATTCAACCACATTTATTCATAATTATAATACATCTATTTATATTTTCTTTTTATTTCTTTTAGACAAATGACACGAAGAAAATCAAATAAATACTCAGTCTGTGCTCTACAAGCAGCAGTTAGAGAAGTCAAATAAGGAAAATGTTTGTCCAAAGTATCAACTAGTATAAATCTTTTGATTAAATTAACAAAATATATTGGTAATGATTATCCATGTCAGTTGCAATGTTAATCAATTTATTTTACCAGTTTATGTGTGTGTTGCAAATGTCTGATGGCTCACTTGAGTGAACGTTCAATAATTGGTTCCAAACGGGTTCCAAAATGTAAACAGAACCAACTTCATTTGACCAACGGTAAGGTAGAGTTATTAACGCTTGTTTTCTTTAATTTTTATAGTTTCAGAATGAGAAGTCTTTTACTTGAAATATCAGCTTAAATTAATTTTAAAAACTTGGAACAATTTGACAAATTAAATCAAATCGGCAAAAAATCGTTCGAGAATTGGTACCCTGAGGCTAGGAGTTCAAAAACTATACCTACAGAGAAATGTCTGTATTACATTTAAACAGTCATAATTTGTAAGACAACCATTTACTCATGAAAAAATTAGCATCACTTTGTGTAATACGTGTCTAAAAAACTGTACACGTTACAGCAATATTAATTATTATTATACCAAAGAACTTCAGCCTTTTCTGTTGTAGTCAATAAAAAGCCAATATAATATACTAAGAACATATTAAAGGCATATATTTTTGTGTTTTTAATTCTGACAAAACTAAAGCGTTTCATGTAAATAATGGTAGATCTATATTATATATATTGTAAAAACAACTGGCAAACGGGTAAATTAAATGCAAGTTTAATTCTACGGGTAAATTAAATTCAAGTTTAATTCTATGTCTTAACGTTTTATGACCTGACCTATTTTAGACCATGCACAAACTTGTCTCATTTGAAGGAGATTTTTTCTTACCTTTGTTTCCATTTTCATATCAACAACGTCGGAGCCAGTTAATGGCCGTCCGCTTTGAATGCTGTTCAACGACTGATCCTGGCGGCAAAAAGCACGTGGCTGCACTGTGCATAACACGCATGGGATAGTCGAGCAAACGATTTGATTGGTCAATGGTCAAAGTTGTATTTATGTCGAGTTAAGTGTAACATAAATTGACGATTACGTCCAACGCCTACAATGTGTAAATATGTGTAACGCATTGTCCGTAACTGAAATGATGTATTGGCAGAAACACACACACATCATTGGCGTGAATTGGGTCACAGCATATCATAGCTTCTACACTGGCATGTGTTGAAATACCTGATTATTGCTCAAATTTATTATACCGGGTGCATGTATAAACTACATAATTGCTATACAACACACTGTAACGTATTTACAATTGTCTTCCCGCCCGTCCTTATATCAGTCCTTACAGACGTGTGTCCGTCCGTCTGTCGGTCGATGCTTTAGTCGGTTTTTTTGTCTGTCACAATTTCAGACTGAAATAGGTTTCGGCAAAATGTTTTCAGATCTGAGGTCTTACAATGTTTGCTACGTTGATAATATGTAGATTAATGCATATTACGATTACATTGAAATATATATGTTTTGCATACGACGTAAAAGATGTGTGTTGTCCAATAACACGACCGAGTCTTTTCATGCCGACTCTAAACTGTTATTCGTAGTCTTATGTAGGATTCGAGCATATGAGCCGTGCTCTGTGAAAAAGGGATTTAATGCATTTGCGGAAAGTATCGTCCCAGATTAGCCTGTGCAGTCCACAAAGGCTAATCAGGGACGACACTTTCCGCCTAAACTAGATTTTTGCTCATAAGAGACTTTTTTAAACAGAAAATATCATAAAAGCAGAAAGTGTAGTCCCTGATTAGCCTGTGCGGACTGCACAGGCTAATCTGGGATGACACTTTACGCACATCCATTAAATTCTCTTTTGCACAAAACATGGCCATATTTGCTTCGTTCGATCACGTCCGCTAAATTAAATACATGTTTTGAGTTTGCAATAAGTTTTGGGGAGGCGGAAAACTACAACGGGCGAGGCATGGTCAGGGGTGATAACCCCAAAAAAGGGTTAGGGTAAGGGGTCGGGTTAGGGTGAGGGTTGGGTTTAGGCTAACCCAAACCCTAACCCGACCCCTAACACTAACCCTAACCTTAACCCTCTACCCCCCCCCCTTGCGCAATACCATACCATGCCTCGCCCGTTGTAGTTTTCCGCCTCCCTAAGTTTTGCTTCAATCTACTAAGACACGACAAGAGAAGACGCAAAATGACAACGGTTCACAAGCATCACGTTGTACCCCACGATTCAAAACCGTAAAGCGACACTAAAACCACTTGTTAGTGCAACGTTTTCTAAACGGTTTATTTAATCCACCTCAGGAAAATAAGACACACACACTAATGCACTTTTCATTATATAATACCTTTATAAACACTGTATAGTTATTTAAATATTTCACAAAATACTATACTTTTCATATATAACATTAAACAACTATTTTTTATTAATATTTGTATTGTTTCTATCAAAAATATTTCCACGTATATCCGTTCTCTATTAAACCAAAAACTAAACTAAACTGCTAGTCTATCAAAGCTTATTCTAACAGCTTTTTAAATGTCAAACATCTATTAATGAAATCAATTTGCTGCAGTATAAACAACAGCAAGAGCATGGTAAAATTAATGCTCTTTCAACAGAGTGTTATTAATTTAAACAATCTGGCAACACAATGTTTTTACTAACTTTATGGTTAAATGCTTATCAACAATTTCCCTTCAGAACACAACGACTTTAAGAGAAAAATCGACCCTAGCAATTCATCATATTTGGACATAAATGATATACTATACTGCAGTAGAGTTTAATATCATTTTGCTTTTTTGCCTTATATACCGATCGAGCGCCGAAAAAAGACTGACTATTTTTATATCTTATTCTATATGGGCCGTGCTCTGTGAAAAGGGGGTTTAATGCATGTACGTAATTTATCGTCCCAGATTGCACAGGCTGATCAGGGACAACACTTTCCGCTTTAACGATATTTTTCGTTTCAATAAAGTCTCTTCTTAGCAAAAAATAAGTTTCGGCGGGAAAGTGGCGTCCCTGATTAGCCTGTGCAGAATGGATAGGCTTATCTGGGACGACACTTTACGCATATGCATTAAACCCTTTTTCATAGAGCGCGGCTCATAAAACGTCAATAATAGTTTCTCGCGCTTTTTGCGAAAAAAAGTTTTAAAAATAAGTCTGAAGAACAAATGCATTGTCAGTAGTTGCAAATCCAGCTCTAAAGCACGCCTGCGGTTCGTCTATCTTAGAGTACCGGTATATATTAGGGGGGGGGGGGAAGTCAAACGTTTATTTAAAATGGTAGATAATATTTTTCCCAGTATGCAGAGTAGTCAGATTCTTGTATAATTTGAAGGCGAATTGACATCACCTTTTTGTAGATAGGATGAATAAAGCTGTGCTCCAAAAGTCTGGGTATATGCGTAAAGAGTAAAGAGTGCCGACATTACTGATGTACCTATAGGTGCGTGAGCTTAAATGAAAACGTCATATGGTATTCCATCTGGTCCGCTGCGTTTAATTCATTTGATCTTGTAACGTAATTAAGTGTTTCTTTAGTTTTTTCATCACAAAATTAGGCGTCTTCGAGTTCGCTTTTTCTTCTTAAATGGGTAAATACACATGAGTATCCACGCCCTCTAAATTAAACCTCGTTCTGGGAAAACTTGGTTTAATGCATGTGCATTAAGTTATTGCGCACCAAAGGGGTCGAAACTTAAACTTCTGCTGCAGCATACAAAAACATGCTGATCGAGCAGCAAATTGTAGCTCGAGCAGCATCTAGATGCTGCTTGGGCAGCAATTTGCTGCTCGAGCAGCTTTTTTTCTGCTGCTAGATGCTGCTCGGGCAGCAATTTGCTGCTCGAGCAGCATTTTTTTCTGCTGCAGCAGAAAATCCTGTTCGACAAGCATTTATTTTAAGATAATGTCATCAGCCAATCAGAATCAGATTACACATAGGCATAAATCATGTAACGTTGGAGCAATTGATCAACCAAATTTGCATGTTCCTACATGACTGAAAGATTTTAAAGCTTAATTATTATTTCATGAACAACTACGAAAAAAGGATGAGAATTTAATAATAATGGATTAAAACACATTATGAGTTTGTTGCAGTTTTTCTAAAGTTATTGTCTGGTCTATTTCGTTTCCGTAGAGGTAGCTTACCGGTATGTCGTCCGTTTGTAAGCTCAAATTTGATTGGCTGACGGGTTCAAGTGCTTATTCTGAAAATACATGCTGATCGAGAGGGATTTTTCTGCTACAGCAGAACAAAATGATGCTCGGTCATGAATTTTGCTGGTCGAGCAGCATCAGCATTTTTTCTGCTGCAGCAGAAGTTAAAGTTTCGACCCATTTGGTGCGCCATATGAAGTGTCGTCCTCGATTAGCCTGTGCAGCTCAAAGTCTGGAATGACACTTTACGCACATTAACTTAAGCCCAGTTCTCCCAGAACGCGTCTCAATCGGAGTTAAACAATGATCAAAGTATTTGTACCATTTCATTCAGAACTACACGAGGTGTTCAGTGGTCAGAGTGTTTCGTTTTCAGGTAAAGTGATGATCTCGATTTTATAAGATTTATATTTCGTGTTTTTTTTTCACAAACATCTGTTATACGAATTTTTTAATCAATGAACAGGCCGAAATGTACATCAGTTCCAAACTTGCAAAATCTTCTTAGAGCTTTAACATCAGTCGAAACACGGCAGATGGTGTTCGTGAGCGTTCATGAACACTGAATTGTTAACAGTGTTTAAAATCTGCAATAACAGTGTTTAATATCTGCAATAACAGTGTTTAACATCACCTGCAATAACAGTGTTTAACATCACCTGCAATAACAGTGTTTAACATCACCTGCAATAACAGTGTTTAACATCTGCAATAACAGTGTTTAACATCACCTGCAATAACAGTGTTTAACATCACTCACAGCAGAGCATGTAATGGCATCAACGTCATATGACAAACTACTATCAACTGAGTCGTGTTCTTAGAAAACTGGGCATAATGCATGTGCGTAAAGCGTCGTCCCAGATTAGCCTGTGCTGTCCGCACAGGCTTATCCGGGACTACACTTTCCGCTTTTATGAATTTTTCGTTTAAATGAAGTCTCTTCTTAGCAAAAATCCAATTTAGGCGAAGAGGGTCGTCCCTGATTAGCTTGTGCGGATGACACTTTACGCACATGCATTTAGCCCAGTTTTCTCAGAACACGACACTACTAAAGGAAGAGATTAAGGAGACTTCGGCATGTCATTATTGCCTCTTTAAACGAAAAGAGCAACTGTCCGTTGTAAATCCCCGCGTAAAAATATTCGAACACAACTGCATTTGTAAGAAAACTGTCACGAGCCAAGGAAATGAGAGACACAGACAGAGAGACTAATAACAATGAATTGGAATGTTTATTTATGTAAAAATAAAAATATCTACCGTTTATCCACGTACGTAAAAAATAACGTATCACAAATTGATTGAGCAAAATGGAAAAACTGGTAAATGTAAAAAAATATGCAAATATACAGCAATCCATATTCCGAAACATATTTCACTAATAGGAAAAAACTTATACAGTTTTACAGCCTGCATAGTTTGCTGTCGTATCGGGGGACCTGTTTCTCGATGGGGACATCCTTCTTCCAGACGGGGGGTATGATGCACATGGGCTTCCCCACCCTCGGACGCCAGACGAGCATCTGGGCGCTGTTGGCGTTGGGCGGCATGAGGGCGCAACGAGGGAGCGGCACGTTGTTCTCGAGCACCATTGGCTGCTTGGGCACAGGTTCGCTTACCAGCTGGGCGCGTTGGCCTGGAACCATGAGAGCGTACATTTGCAAATGTGTTGAGTATTTGTATTAAGAACGGATTTTAGAATACAGAGCGGCCATTGAAATTTATGGTGGGTATCCATCCGAAAAAAGAGCGGACATTGGAAACAACGCGGCGGACATTGGCAGAGAGCGTGATTACTTGCGGTCAAAGGAACGTATGGCAAATATTTGTAATACTGAGTATAGTGCAGAAAGGCAATGGAATAGGGCGGACAATAGAACATAGTGCTGGGAATGTTACATAGGACGGACAATAGAACATAGTGATTGGAATCTTACATAAGGCGGGCAATATAACATAAAGCTGGGAATGTTAAATAGGGTGGGCAATAAACATGGTGCTGGGAATGCTACATAGGTCGGGTAATAAAGCATACGCGGGTACGGGAACATAATCTGTAGATTGTAATACAGAGCGAACATATATGGAAAGGTTGAAAATAGGAACATATGGCGGGAAAAAGAGACGTGTGAGCACTTAGAACCATAGCGTTGTGACATAGAGCGGATCCCGAAACATGGTGGCGGCATTACAACATAGGGCTGACCTTGAAAGATGATGCCGTCATAAGAACATATGGACTGGTTTTTTTAAATTGTACTGTCTTTAGAACATATTGCTGGTCTTACAAAATAGTGCTGACTTTAGAACATAAAGCGGGCCTTACAATATGCTGTTGGATTTAGAAAATAGGTTGAAAAGCACGTATTTAAAGCTATATAGTAAAGTCTATTTTAATACAGAGACCAACATTTGATAAATATGAGATTCACCATTCATTAAATTATAGCTTATAACAATAGTGAATATATAGTTACATAGATTCGCCTGTCCGTATTTGTTTTTTCAGGTAAACATTGAAAACGTATCATTTGATTTCTATAATTTTACCTATACCCTATTAGTGTTACTTTGAACTTGGACATATGGACTTAATTATAGTGTGCACCACTACTAAGTACGCCGGTAACTAATGTAAAGTTATTTAAAAAAAAATTAACATTAATTTTCTCAAGACTATATGTTGTGACCTTCAACATTGATTTGTGACAACGGCCTTAGACATATTTCTTGCGTGCGACAATCCGTCTCAATATGCTGATCACTTTGCCAAGTTATTTAACAATCCATCAATGTTGGACAAAGTTATGCACATGTCAAAGTGTTTATACTAAATCCATTCTTTTGATGTTTAACCTTGAGTTGTGACCTTGACATAGGGCACATAGACTATGTCTCATCATGCATATCACTGTTTTAGTGAATTTAAAATCCATCCAATTTGGACAAAGTTGTGCGACGGACATTATCGAGTATAAATTACGTTAAAAAAATATGTGTCCTTCAATTTTCACCTTGATCTTGGAAATTTGGGGTTTACTTTTGCGCAAGACATTCCGTCTCATCACGCCGTCTCATAACGATTGTCACTAACAGCATTACCTGAGAAAATCCATCCATGCTGTTGAAAATACTTAAATTTGACCTCCAACTTTGTACTGTGACCTTGAACGTGGACCCATGGTTCTGTATTTTACGCTCGACACTCCGTCTCTATATGTTGATCACTTATGCAAAGGTGTTTGAAAATCCAACGAGTTATTCTTCTACGAATTTCCTTAATTCGACCTTAAACCTTGATTTGTAATCTTATCTTCACCTTAGAAACAGGGACTTAGTTCAATTGCGTCACTCCTTCTTACCATAGCATATAACCATGTTGATCACTTATGGCAAGTTGTATGAAAATACAAACATGCTGGACATGTTCATGCTCATGACAATGTGTCAAGAACACATTTTCTTAATTTGACCTTCACCTTGAATTGTGACCGGAACCTTGAACCTACTTATCTGGTTCTTAAACGCGACACTCCGTCTTGTCATTGGGATACTTATGGCAAGTTTATTTTAAAATCCATTAATAGTGGAAAACGTTATTCTCCGGGCAAATATTTCCCGCCAATCTCCCACCCGCCACCCGCGTATAAAAATACAAATTTTAACCTTTTGTGTTTTATTTCACCAAGTTAAACATTTTAAAAATATTATGATTATGCCAAGATTAATCAAGAAACAACGTCATAATTTTGTTCGATCCATTTGAAGCTATGACGCATCGCACGAAATTAACGTTACGTCTGCATGAAACCGGAACAGGAAGTACTCACTTAGAGAAACCGGAATAGAAAGTACTAACCTAGAGGGCGCTCGGGGTTGACGAGGATGTCCAGCTGCATGTTCCACATGAGCGTCTTTAGGATGTATGCTTTTTGTGACGTCATGTTCCAGACGACCAGCCAAACGTAGAAGCTCTGGTTGCGCGTGATGTGGGACAGATTGGGTGGACCTGTGGGGAAACGTACAATACGGCTCGATTTGTAGTTATCGGCCTAGGTACTATTTTAAAGTACCCCGGGTACTCTTAATTATAGTACAAAGTACCCGGGGAACGGAAGATAAAAGAAAATGATCCAAAAGTATGATCTGGTGCCTTTAAGCGTA
This sequence comes from Dreissena polymorpha, assembly GCF_020536995.1. Taxonomy (NCBI): domain Eukaryota; kingdom Metazoa; phylum Mollusca; class Bivalvia; order Myida; family Dreissenidae; genus Dreissena; species Dreissena polymorpha. The sequence goes on along the minus strand of NC_068361.1, from coordinate 97,157,149 downwards.
TTTTCATTTCACGCGGTAAACTGTAGTATACGTTAGGTCAACCGGGGTACTTTTGAGTAGTACCTGAGCCGACAACGACCAATTTAGCTACATTACGAGTGTTTCGCGTAAAAAAAATGTTCTGGTTTCGTTGTGTATCATTAAATAACGTTGACCCGTTGAATTAAACATCGTATGATAATTTTAAGTTACGATGCATATTTTAGTATATTGTCTATGCACCAATTTCTGTGATGAATGGATGTCAGAATTTATGTTCGTTTCTTTCACATCTTTTGCACGCCCTTTGATGCATGTCTATTTGCTGTGAGCTACACACTTTGTTCTTACATTTATCGCACCATTATTGATAAAATTTAGGACTTAGGAGAGTTACTAGTTAAACTACAATCTCGAGTGTAAATGAAAGATGAATTAAAGCCAGGCATCGGATGTGCAAGAAACATATGCTGCATATTATACTTAAGTTAATTAAACATTCTTAATTGATTGGAGAAAATTCCGAAACATTTGCTCAATGAAAATATCATTTTCGCACATGCACATGTCTTTTTCGGCCTTTTCAACAGCATTTCAGTCATGTCACGGCGATAAGTTCACCCTCAAACTTTGCCTGGATAACTCAGTATTTGGTTGACCAGTTAAACAGCACATACTTATGCCAGTAAATGTTCTACTTGTAACAACGGCACTGAGAGAATGACCTTATTTATAATTTCAAGACCAATAATCGCACTCGAAATGTGACCGGGCCGAGGATCAAACCCATATTATTTATTTCTTTTTTGTTGGGGTTAACATCACGTTAACACAGACTTAAAAATATTTCGAGAATTTTTTTGTTATTCTGGTGGTGAAGTTTAAACCTATTTATTTCAGCTCGATTGCATCGTAAGTCTAAGGCTTAATGTAACTAGTTAGAAGCAGTATTGGGTGTCTAGAGGAGAGATCTAAAGAATGCTCCTACAATTGGGATCGAACCGGTGACTTCCCGGTTCCATTATACCAAGGCGACTTATTCTGGTGGTTACCTTGGTTACGGTTGGCGGGATTCCTCCAGGTCACGTGGGGGTGGAAGTTGTCGTTCATGGAGACAGTGGCCGTCTGGTACATCTTGCACGGCCCTTCGAACGTCACCGTCTCGTTGCGGGAGCCGTACCAGGGGTAGTGATGCCCGTCACAGTCGCTTATCATAACCTGCGTACCGGAAGTCAGCTCCGGGAACTCCCAGCTTGTGCTGGAAACGAACGCACTGTGATTTAATGTGTTTTTCAAGTAGAGAACGTGTGTTAAAATGCTTAAATATACATTTGATATAATTTTTAATTCAGCATATAACCATGCTTGGTCAGACGGTTTTCTTTATTATATCATTATACCTTCTCATATACAATACAATTTTTACATTATAGCTATTTTCCCAGTTTGAACAGTATGCGTATAGCTATTCAAAAAAAGTTACATTCAAAACATTTCTTACAATATGTAAATTAAGTTTAGGGCTGATATACAGGTCTTGAACAACATTACATAATTCTGCGTTGTACGTTTTACGCAACAAAAAAACGTTCACGTGTATCATATTGAGACAAAAGAGCAATTTAAACAGTTGCGCAATTTAAAGTTCACTCTTGTCCTTAAAAAAAATTAAACGCAATTATTTATTGCAAGTTTAAGTATTCTTTTAAACGTCACAACAATAACCGTGGTTGGTAAACTCGCATCTCACCGTTCGATTCCCGCAGCATGTGAGTTTGTTTGGTGCTCACCATACCGAACAGGTGTGGTTACCTCCAGGTACTCTGGAATCCCCCAACCCCCCCCCCCCCCCACACACACACACACACGAACACAAGACCACACCAAAATTGAAAAATCTTTCAGTAAAAACGAAACAGCTAGAGATTGCAGCTATAATTCATTCGTCCCAACTTGTGTGAGTCTAGTAAGTTATGTAGTTACGTTCCGGGGCACACTCCGGGTCCACACAGTCCGCTTATTTAATTTAATTTTTATTTTCTAACCTTAAATCATATATAACAAAATCAATTTCTGTTATAGAATTTTACACTGATTAACATTAATTAAGAATAACTTATATAATGGTAATCCTTGTCGATCTTGGCGTTTTGAGATTGCTCTTGTTGATTGTTCTAGTACGCTATCTTATTAAACATGTTCTTGCACAAAGGGGATTATTGCGTTGCAAGTGCTTAAAGTGTCGTCCCAGATTAGCCTTTACAGTCCACACAGGCTTATCAGGGACGACACTTTCCGCATACACGGAAAATTCCTATTTCTAAAGGCAGGAAGTGTCGTTGCCGATTAGCCTGTGTTGACTGCACAGCCTAATCTGGTGCGAAACCTAACGCATATGCAATAAGCTCATGCAGTGTTTACAAGAACGCGGCTCTAATCAGTGCAGTGGTTGGTTAACGACAAGGCGGTAATACCGCTGCAATGTATACAATGCCTTTCCGACGAATGTATAGAATGCCTATACTCACTATCCCTCGTCGCTGTACGTATTGTGGAACGTCATATCCGTGCAAGCCTGGATCCAGCCGATCTTCCACTTGCAAGCTTCCGTCATCGGAGCCACCTCTAGCGTAGCGCTGGCTCTGTGTGATAGAAAACACGGACATTAAACAATAATATTCTTTATTAATCTGGACGGAAGAATTGCCTAAAACATTCACGACACATTAAGTAATCACATTTCGTTAACAATGTTGCTTGTTAAATAAATTCTAGATAAATGTATAAAGTACGCTTACCTGGCCGTGAAAGTTGAGCCTAATTTATACATGGTCGATCAAATAACCGATTTTATGCAATAATGGTAATGCAGAATGTAAGTGATTTATTTTCGTAAAAGTAAAAAAAATAATAAGAAGAAAATCGGACCGACAATAAGGTCTTAGTGAACGTTATAATCGACAAATATTATTTAAGTTGATGGCAGTTTCTATATATTTTAAAACATTTAGATCTACATGTACTGTACTTGTTTACGCAACCGTAGCGCAATCATGAATTTCGCACACATTCTTTCTATGCCTTTAATTAAATAGCACATGTTTCTCGTTTGAAACGAATATGAAGAATTGCATGTTTTCAAGGTAACATCTATATTGATGAACATGTGTTTCTAAGTCATCTTGAGTGGAATTGAATATTTGAATCAGACCATTTTAGACCCTTTACCATTTGGATATATGAACAAACAACTACAATTACGAACTGCGTTTAATTGAACGGCGACGTATATCCAGATACCTGAAGTTTGGCGTTTTGTATTTTAAAACGGTGGAAGAGCTCTCGTCGATGCTTGTCGGGATGTTGTCGATCAAGGTTTTAAAATTCAATAGTCGAACCTTTTGATGAATTTCCTTCAAGTGACCAGGCTTAATAGCAATTTTGTTAATGTTACCCATGTCGGTTTGCTCCGACGAAGCTTTTTGTGCCATAATTTTTATACAGAAAAGCAGTTGCCTGGCGTAAAATAAAATTTTGGACTGCTATGCTGTTCCTGCAGAGTCTGCAACTTTGGCGGCCTGCCTGCAGTCTGTCGTATCTTAGCAACGACGTTGTAGAGTCGTGACGTTATCATGCTGATGACGTTAAATGAGATACTAAAATACTTTTAAAAATAACATATGTGTAGTATATCATCGGTTATGGCCAATAAATCTTTATTAGTTTTAATTTTAAAATCTGTGATCTCGTCACTAATCAAAGTTGGTAGAATATTTCTGTAGTCGCATAGTGGATTGTAACCGATGAATTTCGTTTATGGATTAGCTTTCTAATTGGAATGCTACTTAATTTAGACTGATTTCCCATCATGCAGTTGTAGTATGGATTTCCCTACTTCCGTTATAGATATTTCTGCGAGTGACAGCTGGTTGTCTATGTCAATATCACGAATATTCTAAAATTTTAACACAAACTTTGGAAGATGGCTTCGTATCGTAAGAATGCTCGCAATGGTTTATCTCCCAAAAAAGAAACGCATAAACAAAATGGAGTTGACACCAACGAAAACTCTGGCAATAAAGTAATGAAAAATTCCCTTTGGAAAAAATTAGTGGACATAGACGAGAAATGCACAGCTATTTGCGCAGTATGTGCACACGAGAACTCACCGCTGAGCTTGTTAAGGCCGGTGATGAAGCTGATCGAGGTCTCGTGCCACGGGGTTCCCTGGCTCCTTGTCACTACGCTGTTCCTGTTGTCGGTGCATAAAGCGCACCACGTAGAGATGCTGGTGAATCTGTTGTATGGTGAGTTATTGAGCCTTGATAGGGATATGCCTGATAAGCCTTTGCAAACTGGACAGTCAAATCTTGGACGACACTTATGGAACATGCATTTAGTCCAGTTTTCCCAAAACGATGTTTAATGTCTGAATTAAATTGACCATGATTTTTGGTCTACTTACTCTTGGATTATGTCTTCTGTTAGTAGCAACACAACAGTTGTCATGGCATAGTGGGTAATGTGTCCACCTTGCAATCGGGAGGTCATCTGTTTGATACCCACTGTGGATCCCTAGGAAATGGACTCGAGAGTGTTTAAAAATGCCCAAGTTTTTTTATGCCTTTCTCTAAAATTACAGGCTTAGACTTATAGTTGTTAATGGCCAATAAATCACATGTATTATGTTTGTTAAATGATCTCTAGCAGTAAAGTTATTCTCTGCCTCAAACAAATACCTAACACTTCAAGCGGATTAACTATCTAGATTAAACAATTTAGAGAGATATTCGACCATTGCGTGTATGCCATTCATTGCTCAAACGTCTGTGCAGATATATAGAATTAAACAATTTAGTAAAAGCATTCATGTTTCTTTTAAACTGGATCTATATTTTTGCAACACATGGCCATATTTTCAGTAAATATGCATAACAATTTTTATTACGCCCTTTCAGGTCTAATTCTTGACCTCATAGTCATTGGCATACTGAAGACAGTTTTTAGACGATCTCGGCCAGCTCACAACAAGATGGACATGTTTGCGACCGTTTCCATTGACAACTATTCCTTTCCTTCCGGGCATGCATCGCGAGCTGGAATGCTGGCCTGCTTTTTCTTCATGCGATACCTGACATGCCCTACAAAGAGTTTACTGGTTCTCACATGGTCTCTGATAGTAACTGCATCCAGAGTGGCCTTGGGCCGCCATCATATTGTCGATGTTGTCTGCGGATATGGTGTTGGTATTGCTGAGTATTTGTTGTTGGTGTACCTATGGGTACCGGTGGAAACCTGCTTGAGTTGGTTAGAGCTGTATTTTAGTCACTTTCATTTATGATTTTTAATTTGAATGGTCCTCTGGATTCTCTTGACATTATGGATTGTACAATTTTTTAACATTGTTAAATTTCTAGATTTTTACAAAAAGTCAATGTCACAGTCATGACTTGTGTGTTTTTTTGTTGCCTGCTAAAAGGTATACTTGCAGTCATCTGAATTTGTAGTTTGATCCAGCAAGCCCAATTTTCGATATTTTTACTTGATTTCAAGAAAATGCTTATATGAAACTGCAGCATGTCCATTTTTTATTTTGTAAGAAAATCGTTCTCCTCGTCACTTCAAATTAATATTTTTTTTTAATTTTATTTTTTAGTTACAATGAGGTTATTGCAATTTTGATTGGGTGACAACAAATCTTTGAATAACATTTACTAAAAATTACAAATAAATGTTAGAATTTTCTTCAAACATTTGTGATACATACCATTACAGCTGCAGGTAAAAATCGGCAGATGATTGCAAATGTAAAAAAAGAGTTAATATAAATTAAGTTTCCTTTTATTGATGTTTTGGCATTTAGAAATTTAAATAAAGAAAATGATATTAATCATTATTACATGTATACAGAATGAAGATTGTAAATATTTCCACGTTTTGATGAAGGGGTAAATCCAAAACATAAGTGGTGAAATGAAAAATATTCAAAGCTCTGATGTAAATTTGTTTTTATTAATATGATGTTGAAATATTAACATTCATATGTTTATTATGTTAATATTTTTATTTTATTTTTTATTCATGCCCACAGATCTGTTTTGCAACTGTTTATTTTATAGAATGTGTTGAAATGTTTTTGCCCATTAATATCTTATGAGAAAACATCATCCTGTATGGTTTAATGTCTAGATTTAGTTGTGTGTAGGCTCAATGTTGTTGTTGTTTATTTTTCATTGTTTTACTATTTTTATTTAGATTTATTTAAAAAGTATTAAACTATATCTCAATTGAAAATGAACAAATCTATAATTTATGGAATTTTAATGCAATAGGAGAGTTTCACAACTACGCCACAGGTTTATTGCAACATGAAACAAAAACAATTTACTTATTTTTTTTTTTTTTAAAGAAACTGCCCTGATACAACTTTTTATGCCCCCGGATCGAATAATCGGGGGGTGTATTTTTTTAGCCTGTCTGTCTGTCATTGTACATGTATGTGTGTGTCTGTCTGTCCCAAAACTTTAACCTTGGTCATAACTTTTGCAATATTAAAGATAGCAACTTGATATTTTGCATGCATGTGTATCTCATGGAGCTGCACATTTTGAGTGGTGAAATAACAAGGCCATCCTTTAAGGTGAAAGATCATATTTTTCTAAAATATCTGGCATGCGGCTTCAAAGCGGCGCAGTAGGGGGCATTGTGTTTCACAAACACAGCTCTTGTACTTAATGTTTGTATATTTTTATATTGTTGATTATATACACGTATGGAATTTTTTATGGTTGAAGCTGAATAATAATATAATAAATTGTATAAATGTTCCTGGAAACTCTTTTATTATACCCCCATCACCATTGAAGATGGGGGCTATATAGGAGTCACTTTGCCGGTCTGTCTGTCCCGAAAATTTCATGAGATCTTCACCAAACTTGGTCAGCAGTTGTAGCTCGATGATGTCTAGGTCAAGTTTGAATATGGGTCATTCCAGGTCAAAAACTAGGTCACAGGGTCACTTAGTGCGTTTTAAACCAAAAGTTTGTCCGGACCATAACTATGTCATTTATCGTTAGATTTTATAATGACTTGGTACATTTGTTCAACATCATGTGACGGTGTGTAATGCGAATGAAGTACGTCTATATCTCCAAGGTCAAGGTCACACATGGAGTTGCCCATAAATTAGCTTGTCCGGGCCATAACTTTGTCATTTATTGTGAGACTTTAAAATCATTTGCACATTTGTTCACCATCATTGGACAGTGTGTCGTATCAAAGAATTACATGGATATCTCCAAGGTCAAGGTCACATGTTGAGTTCAAAGCTAAAAAATGGCCATAAATGATCTTGTCCGGGCCATAACTATGTCATTCATTGTGTGATTTTAAAATTACTGGGTAAATTTGTTCACAATCATTTGACAGTGTGTCATGAGAAAGAATTTCATTGATATCTGCAATGTCAAGGTCACACTTGGAGTTCAAAAGTCAAAAATGTCATTCATTGTGAGATTTTAAAATGACTATACATTGATTTTGTTCAAAGTCATTGGATGGCGTGTCATACGTAAGAATTAAAGAGTTCAAAGGTCAAAATGGCCATAAATGATAATGGCATTATAATTCTTAAAAATCGCCATAAATTAGTTTATGAAGACAGCATGCAAAATACTCTGTGTCAATGCAGCGTGTGAGGGTATACGTAACGTCTGTGACAAAGCTCTAGTTGTAATAGATTTTTTTTTTTAATTTATTGTTACACATATGAAATCCTTTGTTTTATATTTTGTTTTAGTTTCTTAGATGTTTTATATAATTTTTAAGATAAAATCTAAGAAAAGAACTTATTATGCTTTAGGTACTTATAAAAATGCATGTTAAAGTTATTTCTTATGCTTTAGAATATGGATGATATACAAAAAATACATGTATATTCTCTGCAAAAATGATATTTTCAGATAAAAGCACTTTCTAACATGTACAGCCACTTTTTTAGAAATGTCTGATAAATTTTGCTACCAATAAGAAACTAAAAAGAACTTGCTTTAATTTTCAGACGCTGTTGTGACTAGCTCTGAAAAATTTATTAATCTAATTTCAAATTAGTTTTTCATCATCAATTGTAAATACCACTTAATAACTAATTTGTAGGAAGTTAATTCCTAGTTCCTGTTTTACTCTGTAGTTTACAAGGATCGAATGATGAAGATTGTTGATCCAAACAAAATGTATGACAAATCTATAGTTAATAGGCTAGTCAAAAACAGTGTTTGATGGAGCAGGTATAGTTGCTATGGTCAGTTCTTTTCAGTGAATCTAATTTAGCTTGTTGGTGTGGGGAAATCTCTTCTATACATGTAGTCCCTTTGCAGATGTGTTCATGTTATATTCGGCGTTCATTGTAATGCTGCAAGTTTTGCAATTTGATAATTTGACCAATCAATTCTTTGAACATTATTATTTAAATTGTTGGACATGTAGAAAAAGTTCAGAGTTTTAAATTTTCATTAAGATGTGTATTGCCAAAAAAAAATAATATAAAGCATAACATCGCAAGTTATTCTGGATATACTGTTCATCAATGTAGTATCGTGTATTTGTTACGATAATGACAAACATAAATAGAAGTGATAATTGGATTCAATGATCCACACGAGCCTAGTTAGGATTCAGTTATGAGTAGTTGTTGTTGTCTGATGTCCAAGTCCTTGAATCAAGATTCCTTTTCAAAACCTTTGCATATATATTGTTCTTTACACACTGCCAATTATATGTAAATATTACCCCAGGGAAAGAATTATATCTTCCGTTTCAATCATTTTCTTATAGCCATTGTATTGTGTATTTTGATATATAATGTACTTGCCAAAAGAAAAATATATATTTAAACTAAATCAATTATTAAAAGCATTATTGATTCTGATCTCTATTTCCATTAGATGATATAAGATGAGATCGTTATAACATGTTAGTAAAGCATTTTGATTGAAAAAAACCCCAAACATTTTTAAATTTGTGAAATGCTAATATTTAATTTCTTTACAAAGGAAAGCATTGTTTGATAATTGTATCACATTGAAATATTTGTCAGTGTGCTAACAAATAGTACTTGTCACATTCCAATATATTTTTATCTAAACACAGTTGTTAAGACTGACATCAAAATTACATTCCAGTATTTTAAGCCGGCCATTGTGTACAGACTTTGAATATAATATGTGGTGTTTGAGAGAATTTCCCTTCGCTTTAGTACGAATTGATTTCCCAAGTCTTTCATATTATGTTCTTGTTGATGCTAGTCTTTATTGTCAATGTTGCTTTATTGAGCTTTATTTGAATATTTTGTTTCTTAAGCTCACCTGAACAAATCATGCACTTGGTGCTTTTTTGTGATTGCCTTTTACCCATTGTGTATCTTTGTTATTTACTTCATTGAAATTGAAGAATTTACATTTAGAGCAAAAACTCCTTGGAACTTGTCAGATCTTCAACATTTTCCCCAATTATATCAAAGTTTTAACTCTAGATAATGAGGGGGTTACAAAACTTATTTGATTAAGAAAAAAGAAGAACAAATTTATTATTAAATAATTCATTCAATTTAAGTCACAATTTGTATGCTCCCCAGAAAATTTATTTTTGGGGGAGCATATAGTCGCCGCTTCGTCTGTCCGTCCGTGTGTCTGTCGGTGCACAATTTTTGTCCGGGCTATTTCTCAGCAACTAATGACCGGAATTCAATGAAACTTTATGGGAAGCTTCACTACCAAGAGGAGATGTGCATATTATCAGCGGGTTCTGGTTGGATGATTTTTCACAGAGTTATGGCCCTTTGAAATTTTCTGTATAAAAAATTATTGTCCCCCCAACTACTGTGCCCTCAAGACGTTTCCTTTTATCTGAATATATAGTGCAATATTGTGACAAAAAAAACATTGGGGAGCATCACCCGTCTCCGACGGTTTCTTGTTTCCACTATGATATCGCTAGATCTGAATAAGGTCGTGTGGGCTGAAAATCTATGTCACTGGAGTTAAATTTAGGATAAACGCGTTTTAACACTGGTCTCAATTATAGCACAATCTTTATGAAACCTGGTCAAAACATTTGTCCAGATTGAATGATCTGTATTATAACTGTGTTACATGAAGGCCATTATAAATTTATCTCAGCTTTTGATTTTAAAGAATCCTTAAAAAATGAAAGAGCCTGACAGCTTTTGACAAGCCAACAAGAATTGTTATGGTGTTAAAACTTTAGAAGTATATTATTTATCATTAGTATTTGACAGTATATTGTAACTTTTGAAAATTGTGAAATAGTCTCTGAGTGCCACATTGTAAAGTGTACCGGCTATATTGTTGTTCATATACAGTATTTTATTTGCCATAGAAAGTTTAAAACTTGTACCTTAATGTAATGCAGGTATCTGCCTGTTATTTGTGACTGATATTTTGCAACAATAAATTATTAAACACCATGCATCATGATGTTGTTCACACATTGTTCCTGAATAGTTCAATCTCAACTTCTCACCTATTTATTGGGGTCTGTGTATTTCTATGGTAAATGTCTGTGTGTACCTCTCGATATCACTGTTGCTTCTACTTTTTCATTTGAAAGTACACGTATGTATTCACTTAATTTCTTCTTCTTCTTCTTGTCGTTGGTTCTACACGATCACGCCAGTTTCTTCGATAAATGATGTGATCATCCATGTCTCCATAGAGCTTCTGGTGGAGGGATGTGTCCTTGGGCCACTTTGTATCTTGCTCCTGGTCGTGACGTTTGCATCTTTGGAGGATGTGTTCTGCTGTTTGGTCTTCTGTGCCACACGGACAGGTCGGTGACGGGGCCAGTCTGTATTTCTTATGCATGTGTGCATTGAGTCTGTTGTGCCCTGATCGGAGTCTGACCATTATCACTTGCTCTGCCCTGCTTAGGAGATGATATGCATCTGCCTCTTGTCTTGGCCTGGTAAGTGATTTAATGATGGTAACTTTCTCCTTGTAGTTTACTTTCACAGGTGGCTGTTCTAGCTGAGCACCTTGTTTTGCCAGTTGGTCAGCATCTTCATTTCCGGCCACTCCACAGTGTGCTGGGATCCACTGGAGGGTAATGTTTAGGTTGGTGCTGATTCTTTGTAAGGCATTTGCAAGCTGAGGAATCTTGTTGTTGGTCAGGGCTTCTTATACAGACATGGCATCTGTAAGGAAGACTACCGAGTTGACAGCTTCAAGAGGGTCTTCAAGCATTGAGACTGCCTTCATGAAGCTTCAGTCTCTGCTCTGTAATTGCTACAGTGTGTTCCGGTTGCTGCATGATGTGTTTCTCGTTTTCCGGATGGGTACAGAATGACGCTGCCAGCACCTTCATTTGTGACTGCTCTAGTGGCAGAACCGTCTGTGTAGACACGAGTCCATGCCTCCCTTGGGTATTGGTTATCCATCATGGCAAGTGTGTGGCTCTTTCTGACATGCTCATCCTCTTGTTTACCTGGCTGTAGGTGAGGAACACTGGATCATACGGCAACATTTGACAGGTCATTTTGTAACGGATCTATGATGTCTTCTCTACCAAGGGGAGTGGTGGTGATGGTCAGATCTGTTGCATAGGCCTTGTCGAGCTTCTTAGCTTCGTGTACAAAGCTGCTGCCCTTGATCCGATTTTTGGTATACCCTTTAACTCTGGCTGACATGGGGTCTTCCGTGAGTCATTTATACTTCTCTGTCTGAAGCAGGATTTTGACATCTCTTCTTTCTTGAAGTGGTTGTATTCCTGTTATCTTTTCCATGAAGGCAATTGGTGTGGACTTGGTTGCTCCTGTTATGATGCGCAGAGCTTGGTTCTGGATTTTATCCAGAGCCTGGCGATTGGATTTGGCTGTGATAGACCATGTGGGGGAACTATACTCTAATTGGGGTATCACTGTGCCTTGGTAGACTGTCTTGAGTATGTGCTCATTTGACCCCCATGTGGTTCCCGCAAGCTTTCGTATCATTGCAAGTTTTCTTTGGGCCTTTCCTCAAAGGTGACTCCAGGCAAGTAGTCTCGTCTGCCTCAGTCATATGAGTGTCTCTCATCCTCACCGTCCCTGCTTTCTGTTTTGATGACAATGTGAATAGTGTGGTGGATGATTTCTCTTTGTTGATCATAACACACCAGTTTTCAGCCCATGCGGTAAGCGTGTCTATTGCTTCTTGCATTATGTATGTGGCTGTGGTGACATGCTCTTCTTTGTACCATATCACAAGATCATCAGCATAACGTGCCGCCTTCACTCCCCTTGGTAATTCAGACACGGTCGTTGATGAAAAGTAGGAAGAGCGTCGGGGACAGGAATCTTCCTTGTGGGACACCATGCCGTAGAAGGAACTTCTTACTGCTTCTTTGGTTTAAGCTGACTCTTGCCCTTCTGTTGAATAGATATGACTTGATCTACTTCAACATGGTTCCTCCAACTCCATTCCTCATCAGTTTGACTTGGAACCCGTAAGTCCAGACTTTATCGAAGGCCCTTTGAAGGTATATTCATGCTGTCAGGACAACCTTCTGTTCCTGGAAAGCATCTTCAATTTCTTGGGCCAGGTAGGTAGTCTGGTCCTAGGTGGAGCGGAATTGCCGGAATCCAGCTTGTTGTTTTGCAAGTAAGTTGTTCGTCTCCAGATACCACTTTAGGCGTGCATTTACAATTCTCTCCATTGTCTTCCCGACACAGCTAGTGAGGCTTATTGGAGGTAGCTTCCAGCTTGCTTCGGATCCTTGCCTTTCTTGAGAATAGGGATCATGATGGCGTCTTTCCAGACTTGGGGAAGTTGGCCTCGTGTCCAGCTGTGGTTGAAGATGTCTAGGAGTTTGTGTATTGCTGAACTTCCTAGATGGGTGATCATTTCATTGGTCACATTGATTGGTCCTGGAGACTTCTTAAATTTCAGATGCCTTTCTGCTGTTTGTAGTTCGTGCAGTGTCAGACTTTGGTTCATGCGGTCTGATGTCACATCATCTGTTTTCCTGCCCCTTTGTTCTTTTCTTACTTCTCTCTGTCTCTCTCTACTAACATGGATGTCACTGACATCTTTGTAGTTGCTGGCAAAGACAGTTGCCGCTTGTTTACCAGTCAGCAGCTCTCCATTCTCTGCCAGAGTAACTGAGCCTCTCGCTTGAATTTCATCGTCATTCAGCTGCTTCGTTAACCTCCACAGCTTCCCCTGCCATCTCGCTCAAAGTTGAGTGATGCTGTTTTGTTTCTCCAGCTCTTTCTCAGGGCTTTAAGTTTGTGCCGCAGGAATTTGGCCTTGGCTCGCTGTAGTGAGAGGTTGCTTTCTTGTGAAGGTTTGCTTTCTGCTTCCACCCTGGCTTCTGTAAACTTGGTCTGAAGGTCTTCCAACTCCTCACTCCAGTATGGCTATTTCTGTCGTCAGTTGTCAAAACACCTATAAACTGTTTGATTCCAATAATGTCGCTTTAATGGAATTACCATTTTTATACATTTGATTCTTAATATTTAATCAACTAAACTTGTTTTATTAGTAGTTCAATTTTGCAGTAGCCCCCCATTAATAGTTTTATTATTACTTAACAGTACTGCCCCTGGATTTTGTTCACGTCATTGTGTATTCGCTTGTCAATTACGTCATAACTTTTTCTCTGTTCCTGGGTGCATGGATTTTTTGACGTCATACGATCAACCTTCCAGTTGTAATCTACATGCATAGGTCACTGGGTTTATAACGTTCAATTTTATTTAGATTTTCTCTCTGATAGGCGTTTCTTGTTTGATTTTATTATTATTATTTTATTTTTTAGCAGTCACATAAACAACCAAGCAATGTTATATGGAATTTTTACCCATTATTGCTGCTTCTTCCTGTATTTGCGCGATGATTATCTGAAATATTAACTTAATGACGCTATATTCTTAAATCTTTTTCTATAAAGAAGGAATGTAGTTGACACTTGTTTGTAGTTTCATTTGATCGTTCGTCAAAAAGTTGTAACTCTGTTGCTCTGGTATCTTCAATACCATTGAGTAATTAATTTGTTATTAAATTGAATGCGTTTTAATTCCCTTTTATTATTGTTTAACTTGAGTTAAAATGCTATGACGTTAAATTTTATTTACACTTAAATTTATTATGAATATTGCTTGGTCAAGTGTGAGGTTGAGCGCTCTATAACCGGTTTAAACCCCCAATGCTTTGCATTGACCGTTCCAAGGCGGTGACCCCAGCTTTATTCATATTTTGTGTTTATGTTGGTTTGTATTGTGCTGTATTGTGCTGTTTTGTACTGTTTGGGCAATCGGTCACTTGCGTTAAATAAAGGACCAACTTATTGTTTATAATGAGAATTCAATACTGCTCCAGCAGCTGGAGTTTCACTTCTTTATATTGTAGTCTTTTCTGGCCCCGCGTGGTATCGCCTTCTGTACTGCGTTCAGTATGCATGCATTGAAGACTTTAACAATTTTGTTAATATCTCTACCATCCACTCTGATCTCTTTGCAGAGGTCATCACTCAGACGTTTGAAATAAGGTTCAGTCGGCCTTCTTGTAATTCCATCTGGGGATGCTTGAGGATGAAGAGGTAGACTGGTTCATGATGAAGAGAACTGGGCGATGGTCGCTTCCTCCAAGTTGATCACAGACTTCTCTCTTGATATGCCCATGGATATCTCCAGTGCAGAAAGCTAGGTCAGGGGTCGACGTTGTATGCAATCTCCTGGAGTAGAATGTTGCCAGTTCTTCAGGCTGATTGATAAGATTAAGCTTGTCATCTTGCCATTCCTCTTCCTCTCCCCGTCGGTCCATGTGGTCAAATCCCCAGCTTTGTTAATGACTGTTGAAGTCGCCAACAACAATGAAGTTAGATTTTTCTGTTGGGATACTGTTTAGGGAAAGAGCCTTGTCATTTGGAGAGGAGAGATTCACAAGCTTCAGATTAAGATCGTTCTTCCTGAGACTCAGAACCTGAAATTCAGAGTCATCCATATGCGTTTTAATCTGAATAGCATTGATGTGTTTCCGGACTTATGTCAGGATGCCTCCTTTCTTTCTGCCTTCTCTGTCACATCGGAAACTCTGGTATCCTCTTACCTTGAAGGATTTAGCTGGCTGCAGATGAGTTTCCTGAATGCAACAGACATTAATGCCGTGTTCATGAAGGATATGCTCTAATTCTGTCTTTTTATTGAAGACTCCTTCTGCGTTCCAATGCATCACCTTGAAAGGTTGATGTTGGTCTTTTCTCCTCCTGGGCTTGTTGTAGCCAGCTTTCTTTCCTCCTCTTCTCTTGGCTTTTTGTGGAATGAAGGAGGGACCCCCAGTAGCTGTGAGTGGACTCTTTCGAGGCTCAGAGCCCGGCACTTAATCTCCCTGGAGGGATCCCAAAGACTCAGCACCACATCGATTAACACTGGTTGATTGTGTAGTCATAGCAATGTACATGTCGTCATGGTTTGTTAAGGGAGTGCGAATGGCCTAACGTCTCTGATTTCAACTCCCTGGGTTTTCTGTCGGGGTTACCTCACCCTTAGCCTTTGCCGATCCAACGACAAACCACAAGGCAGTGGTTTCCTTCTTAACCCAGTAGGCAGGGAACCTTATAACCCTGGGAACACAGGAGCTATTTTACCCTTTGGCTGGGGTCTGTTCATGGACATCAGGGCATTTCCACACACCGTTGGGCCTGGCATGCCGCATGTCTGGGGGCAGACCACCTCCGAGTGCCTGTAGTTCAGCCTGAGGTGCTCAGTTAACGTTTGTCGTTACTAGGAGGCACTACATAGGACTTGTCTGTAGAGAGGCTATGTACTGGCAGTGAAGACTTACGCACTCGGCTTCATTTTTGCTCAGGGATAGCCAGCGGTATAGGCTGAAAGCGAAGGTTACTAGCACACAAGGCCCAACACTACACACAAGATGCATCAACAGACCATTTGACATACGTTCACTTAATTTGTTTGAGGTCCTTTAAAAAGTTTAATACACGTACCTCTGACATGCAATTTAGGTGAACAAATGTATGCCCCTTTTTGCAAATCAAGTTTACCCCTTTACCACTTCCATATGTATTTGAACGCATTTGTAGTTCCTTAGCAAGTTTAATTTGATTTTAGAACTTTCTTACTACTTTTATGTTTTTAAGATTTCATCTCCAAACCTTATATACTGATGAGCTGCAAACAACTTTAAACCTGAACAGACTGCGAGTTACTTGCAGGCTGTTCTGGTTTTAGGCTGTTTGCACATAGCCATTTTCACTTTGCTTCTTAGCAGGAAAGGGTTAAAAAGTACATATGAGCTGCAATTTAGGCAAAAAAAATGCATGCCCCTTTTTGCACATCAGGTTTAAGTTTGTCTGACACAAATCCTTATATTTATCTACTACAGACTTTAAAATAAAACCTTACATAATTATGTATTCTGTTTCTTCTACAAAGAGTAAATAGAGTCTTTATCCATGTCTCTGAGATCATTATTCAAGATCGCTTAGTAAAACCCAGAACTGCTACCTGTAATTATTATACCCCCACAAACGAAGTTTTAGGGGTATATAGGAGTGAGCTTGTCTGTCGGTTGGTCTGTCGGATGGTCGGTAGGTATGTATTAAGTGTCCGCTCTCTAATTCAAGTTGTTTTCATCCGATCTTCACCAAACTTGGTCAGATGTTGTATCTAGATGATGTCTAGGACAAGTTCTAATATGGGTCATACCGGGTCAAAAACTAGGTCACGGGGTCACTTAGTGCGTTCTAAACATCGTCCACTCTCTAATTTAAGTAGTTTTCATCAGAGCTTCACCAAACTTGGTCAGAAGTTGTATCTATATGATGTCTAGGCCAAGTTCGAACATGGGTCATGGCAGGTCAAAAACTAGGTCACACAGTCACTTAGTGCGTTTTAAACATTCAGCATGTTGTCCGCTCTCTAATTCAAGTAGTGTTCATCCAATATCTTCACCAAACTTGGTCAGAAGTTTGATCTAGATGATCTTTACGCCAAATTTGAACATGGGCCATGCCGGGCCAAAAATTAGGTCCTTGGGTCACTTAGTGCGTTTTTAACACTCAGCATGTTGTCTGCTCGCTAATTCAAGTAGTTTCCATACGGTCTTCACCAAACTTGGTCAGAAGTTTTAAATAGATGATCTTAAGGCCAAGTTTGAACATGGGCCACGCCAGATCAAAAACTAGGTCACTGAGTACGTTTTACACGTTCAACTGATGAACATGGGCCATGCCCAGTCAAAAACTAGGTTACGGGGGTCACTTAGTGCGTTTTAATCATTGAGCATGGCATCCGTTGTTTTTTTGTGAAGACAACATGCACAATATTCTGTATCAATGCGGCATGTTGGGGTATTTGTCACGTCTGTGACAAAGTTCTAGTTTAAGCAGGTCGCCATGGCATAGTGGATATTGTGTCTGCCTAGCGACGGGGAGCTCACGGGTTCGATACCCACTGTTGATTTTTCTTTATATCTCCCCCAAAGATACCAAGTAGTGCAAGTTCTAGTCCCAAGAAACCTTCTCAAGAGCGTTTATTTCAAGCCTTAGGCTATCCATGCAGTTAGCTCAAATAAACAGGTTTAAACTTATTTAAGCATATTGTCCCCCTATTTGTAAATTCATGTTAATATTTGCGTGCAACAAATCCAGAACAACCTCAGATATTGCAATGAAACTTAAGCTTTGTATCTAGGGTCATATTACCTTACAAAGTCATCGGCCAGGACATATAACTCAACATTTTTTTCATAATTATGATGCTTTTGTACTGGGGATTTTTCGTTTGGGGCCAGTCATGTAAGGGTTAACATAAATACATAATAGATATAAAACACCATTTCCCCTGATAAACTAGTGTCAGTGGAGGTTTTGCATTGCCATTTGTATGTATGCCGCTGATATGCAGACTTGGCAGAATCAACTATCACGGATATTCACCTTCTAATGTCTTGACAGTCATGGCATCAATGAGCCATTCTCTGTGATAAGGGAGTTAAATGCATGTGTGTAAAGTGACCTAGTGACCCAAATTTCAATAGGGGTCATATTCTGTCCAAGGCCAATGCACATGGGAAGTGTCAAACCAATCCGTCGATTTGTTGACTCGTAATTGATCAGAAACGATTTTCCCACTGATTGTGACAGTGACCATGACTTTCGACTTAGTGACCAAAATTTCAATAGGGGCCATCAACTGTCTTAGTCAAATTCACATGGGATGTATCAAGCCTATCGGTCAAATTTTTTACGAGTTATTTATCGGAAAATATTTTCACACTTATTGTGACAGTGACCTTTGACCTAGTGACCCCAATTTCAATAGGGGTCATCTGCTGTCCTAGGCCAATGCACATGTGAAGTATCAAGCCAATCTGTCAATTCATTCACGAGTTATTGATCAGAAACGATTTTCACACTTATTGTGACAGTGACCAAAATTTCAATAGGGGTCATCTACTCTCCAAGGCATATGCACATGTGAAGTAGCAAGCAAATTGGTCCATTCATTGACAAGTTATTGATCGGAAACGAACTGGTCTACCGACAGACTGACATCCAGCAACAAAAATATACCCCCTTTTCTTCGAAGGGGGGCATAACAAGGACAACTATGTTCAACTGTTTTTGTAGGTTAACATGATGCTATCTTTAGTTTGTTAAAAGACCATTAGATGAAAATATGATTTTCAAGAAATTCAAGCTGTAAATTACTTTGTGCTAGCAATTATGTTATTTATTATACACAAAATTGAATATGTTTTCTCTGCATCTCATCTCCAGTGTTAATAGAGATATCGGTAGTAATTTCCATGACTGTTCATATACTAATAAAATGCAGAAAAATATTCATAAAATTCTGATATCCAGATATGTTTAAAGGAAACATTTATGTACTCTACTGAGAAATAATTGAGATAAATCGTATGAGCAAATTTCATGACATTGGGCACAACATGCGGTCTCTAAAGTGTTCAAAAGGTTACTGTTGACAACGATGAACAAAAAGTGATCACAAATTCTTATCACAAAAGCTTATAAAGGGCACAACATCCTCAAATAAACTAAAATTTCAATGTTGTTACTGTGATTTACTTTGCTTCTTAATATACAGGGTATTAACAGATATTTTTAACCTATTGAATGGAAAGTAAATGTGCAACATGGCTAAAGAAGTACCATGGATATCACACTACCAACCTGTCCTTTAAATGTTCTTTTTCCATCAAATTTTAATCAGATTGTCCGGAAAAGATTTGGATTGGAATCCTCCTTAATGTCCACACCACATGTTGGCATGGACTAAACTTAGAAACCTAACTTTTTAATTATTAATTTAAATTGATATACTAGTATTGCACAATATGTTTACACTGAAGCATTTAACTGTCACAACTTTCAGTCCCTCTAAGAAAGTATTTAATCAGGGATTTCAATACTTTTTTTTAAAACCTGAAGTTCAATAACCCTGTGCTTGAAATTTTCAGGGGTTAAACAAACTTTTCAGAGGTAAACACTGTGTTAATTTCTCTACAAATATTGCTTTGTATAACTTCATATATATTGCTTAACTAAACAAGAGGGACATGATGGCCCTGAATCGCTCACCTGACTAACCAAATACAATTCCAGCCCAGATTTCATAAAGATAAACATTCTGACCAAATTTCATAAAGATTGGATGAAAACTGTGACCCCTTTTGTCTACACAAGGTTTTTCTATTATTTGACCTAGTGACCTAGTTTTTGACCCCAAGTGACCCAAATACAATCCGAAACCAGATGTTATCAAGATAAACATTCTGCAAATTTTATAAATATTGGATGAAAACTGTGACCTCTATTGTCTACACAAGGCTTTCTATTATTTGACCTAGTGACCTAGTCTTTGACCCCAGATGACCCAAATACAATCCAACCCAGATTTCATCAAGATAAACATTCTGACCAAATTTCATAAAGATTGAATGAAAACTGTGACCTCTATTGTCTATACAAGCTTTTTCTATTATTTGACCTAGTGACCTATTTTTTGACCTAGTGACCTAGTTTTTGACCCCCGATGACCCAAATACAATCCCAACCAAGATTTCATCAAGATAAACATTCTGACCAAATTTCATAAAGATTGGATGAAAACTGTGACCTCTACTGTTTACACAATGTTTTTTTTCTTTTATTTGACCTAGTTTTTGACCTAGTGACCTAGTTTTTGACCCCAGATGACCCAAATACAATCCCAACCCAGATTTCATCAAGAAAAACATTCTGACCAAATACCATAAAGATTGGATGAAAACTGTGACCTCTACTGTCTACACAAGGTTTTTCTATTATTTGACCTAGTGACCTAGTAATTGACCCCAGATGACCCAAATACAATCCCAACCCAGATTTCATCAAGATAAACATTCTGACCAAATTTCATAAAGATTGGATGGAAACTGTGACCTCTACTGTCTACACAAACAAATTGTTGACGGACGCACGCACGCACACACAACGAACGCCGGACATCACACGGTCACATAAACTCACTATGTCACTTCGTGACAGGTAAGCTAAAAACAACATCTTGTGTAATAGAAATAAATTTTATGTTAGTTTCATGATAACATTTGCATCAAAATGATGCAAGGGAGATAATTTGGAGGAGTAAAAAGTGACCAAATTGCAAAATGCTTGCATCAAAAAGCAGGATTCTTGTTCAATTGAAATCCCTGATTGTACTCACTTAAAATGCTTCTGCTTTGCCACAAACATTTCAAACAAAATTGATGTGTGCATGACAAAATAGAAGTACTGTCCAAAAAGTAAACTTTCAACTATTTGTGAAGTTTTTACTATTTGTATGACCAAATAAACAACAACATAAATACAGAATGTTAGTTTATTTCATTCTTTTAGATATATACAGACTAAAAATTGTGAAAATACTGAAAACAGTAATTTTTATTGTACATGAGAGGCCCGAAATCTCTGAGAGTAACATGATTGAACACTTGTCAATAAGAACTTTCATAACAACATACAAATTAATAAGAAAATGCGTGAATACTCATAATGTAGGTCACAATAATTATAATTGTTTAAATATCATGATGAAGCAGGGCTTTTTTTCCTTCACGGCCATTTCACAATTTTTACACGAACATTTCACAAATCCAGTAAGGCCACTATACACGACAAAAACGGCCATTTCAACTGTGAAAATTTGACTTTCTGGGCTTAAAACTGTCAAAAACAGCCATTTCACAATTCAAAATTAAAATTTGATTTAATATTTTACATTTATTAAGTGAGACAATATATTGACAGAAGTAAGGCTTTTCTATGGTTTAAAATAGAATTTACCAGTCAGAATATTGTTGTAAGTGGTTATTTGTTGAAAATAATATTTGAATGCATTATTATAAGAATTTTTAATTTGGTGCAAGTCTTAAACATGCTTTAACTATACTTATTCTTAACAAACTGAATTTCACAATTTTTACAAGTTCGCGACTCTTTTTTCCACAATTTTCAGAAGTTCGCAACTCATTTTCCCACAATTTGAACAAGTTCGCGACTCATTTGTTCACAAAGTAAGGGGGAAAAAAAGCCCTGGATGAAGTTGCAGTCTGAACAATCTGTTTTATTGCCATATTTGACCTTTGATATCAAAGTGTGTGACCTTGAACTTATTTGTAGTTTAAATATGTGGTACAAGCAACATGTCCTCTTTTAAAGGTTTATATTTGTGAATGCAGTAATAAATGACAAAGTTATTGCTAAAACAGGAATGTTTAAACTTTGTGTACATGTATGCCCAAAATTGACCTTTGACCTGGAAGTGTTACTTTGACCTTTCAGGCAGAGAGACTGTGTTACAGTGACATATGGCAAGTGACATGGTCTTATGAAGTTGACATGTTTACTAACTAATCTCAACATACGTCTATATATGACAAACTTATGGCTGAGACAGGATTTTTTCAAACTGACGGACAGTGAAACTGCTATATGCTAAACAACAACAACATGAACAGAAATAGCATTTGTGTATTGGAATAGAAAGATATATGCACAGAGCAACAAACTGCAAAAAATGCTACATGATGGAACACACAAATGTTTAATATTGACAATAGAATAAGCTACGAACATTTTACTTTATGAAAAAACATGATAATGAGAAACATGATTCTATGGCTTTAAAAATGGATAAACTTATTAGTATTTTGTATATATACAATCATTTGTGGTAAATGTATTGTAGGTAAGCATAGCATACAATTATTATACCAGTAGCAGAATGTCTACACGATACCTTGAAAATGGGTGATAATTATGGGTAGAATAACAAGTTGAGCTAGAACAACATAACAGGTATATAAATACCGAATGATGAACACAATAACAAATAGCAATTATATTTTAACAAAACAACTTAAAATACATTATATTCTTCTAATTGCAAATTATTGAAAAAAATAATAAGCAATTTTGTTGAATTGATATCCCCCGCCAATATGCTTCTGGACACAAAAGTGTTATATTTGACTCTCAAAAAAGCATTCTTTTAAGATACAAAGGGCCATAACTCCGTTATTAACAGATGGTGTACAATGCCATTTGGCATGCATCATCCTCTTATTGATATACATACCCATACCAAGTTTCAATGAAATCCGCCAAAGCACTTCCAAGATATGGCTCCGGACACACACAAAAAGCATTCATTCTCTTATCCATATATATACTCATACCAAGTTTCAATGAAATCCACCAAAGCACTTCAAAGATATGGCTCCGGACACACACAAAAAGCATTCATTCTCGTATCCATATATATACTCATACCAAGTTTCAATGAAATCCGCCAAAGCACTTCCAAGATATGGCTCCGGACACACACAAAAAGCATTCATTCTCTTATCCATATACATACTCATACCAAGTTTCAATGAAATCCGCCAAAGCACTCCCAAGATATGGCTCCGGACGGACGGAAAGACTGAAGGAAGGACGGAAAGGCGAACAGACGGACAATGCCAAAACAATATCCCTTCGCCTATGGTCGGGGATAATTAAAAGCCTTAACAGTCTGGTGAAGCAATTTTCTTTCTTATTAGAAATTTCAACAAGAGCACCGCATAACAGGTGCCATGCTCGGCTGTGGGTGCATTTTTTAAATAAATTAAAGCTTGTCAGAATTTTTTTTTTTAGAGGTCAGTGACCTTGACTTTTGACCTAGTGACCCAAAAATGAATGTGGCAAGTAAAACTCATCAAGGTGCAGCTACATATGAAGTTTAAAAGATGTAGGTGGAAGCATTTTGATTTTTGAGCTAATGTTTAAAACCTTGACAAAATGTCAAGGTTTTAGCACGATGTGGACGGTGGAAGACAATGGACACGACGAGCTGGCTATGACAATACCTCGAGGTTTCTCCGAAAACAGCCGAGCTAAAAATTAATTAATAAATGCTGCACAATCAATAATGGTATCTTAATTAAGACCATACATTATGAATATTCAATTTAGAACCATAATAATACACAGTGGTAAAACAGAAAGCAATATTGTGAAAATTTTAAACTTTGATTACAACGCTTAAAAAGTTACCATGGACTGAACAACATTGACAACCTTCATAAAATAATTTTTCTTGATAAATCTAAGACTTGCATCACAATTGCCTCACAATATCATCATAACAAGACCCAGGGGTCGTATTCCAGAAGCATCTTAAGTATAATTTTATCCTTATCCTTAAATTGGGAAATTTTCTTAAGTGTTTCATTTCATATTACAATAGATTGGCATCAAGATATACATTTAAATAACATCATTATGTCAATGATATTTTAGGAATATAAAAATAACCATGTGTTTCCTTATTTAGTAAAGATATACAAAACATTGAAATGTAGAACTTAAGTGAAATTATTTAAGAAATGACTTAAGATGTTTCTGGAATACCACCCCAGGTGCATCAAATGTTTTAATCTGATGACGGAAAGAAAAGATTTTTTAAATTCTCATGATTCTAATACTTGTGTCATACATAAAATAAATATTTTTATTAACATAATTGTACACACAATATTTCTGTACACTTTTACTTTTTAAATTACAACATTTCATTTACATCTTTTAACCAAGAAATCTGTGCATGTAACCCTTGTATAATCAGAAACAAACTGATAAACCAAATATGATGAGACATAGATGTAATGTAATTAAACAAATAAGAAATCATCATACCAGTCTAAAATAAAATGAATCAGTATTAAATGCTGTCATGTTGTATTATGCAAGATTTATACAATGATCAAGGCTTCAAAACATGCCTGTTAAAATAATGTTTATTTTGCTAAACTGACCCAGAGGGCAAAAAGCACTTTCTGTAGTATAAACTCTTGGTGCTGATTGTCAGTTAGTTATTCTTGCCTACTAAAACTACCAAGTTGGCACTAACAATAAATGATGATAAACTAAAATTCCTGTTTTTTTACAATCTAGTTAACATTTCGTTCATTTCAAAATATTTAAAAAAGTTTTAGTAGCAGTTAACTCCAATTAAGAATCCAAAAAGCGGTTTACCTATTTTGCCCACTTGAAACACTAACAGAGCAAAAACAAAGGAACATCCATTTAATACCAACTTATTAACCCCTTGCATGCTGGGAAATTTGTCATCTGCTAAAATGTTGTCTGCTGAATTTCTAAAATTAGCATTTTCTTCGATTTTTTTCAAAGAATACTATCAGAATAGCACACAGTTTGAATCCTGATGAGACGCCACTTTGTGTGGCGTCTCATCTGGATCCAAACTGTTTGTAAAGGCCTTCAAAATTCGGTTCCAGCACTGAGAGTTTATGTTAATGCTAACAACAGAGCTGATGATACACGGGCTACTGGTTGTTCTGACCTCAACCCACCGACCTTGCCTCAGGAGGGCAGTTACATCACACCATGTTCTTGTAAGCTAATTGCTCATGCTACTTTGCACATTTTATCATTACATGCAGATTTGTTTTGCACAAATGCACTCCAGCTGTCATGTTGTCCTACTTCTCAAGGTAGTCACAAGTTCACAACACATTTCACACACTGACCCTGTCTTCACAGCACAGAACATGTCTACGCCAATGTTGGCCATGGTTACACAAATGTCCATGGTATCCAGGCAAATGTTGACCATGTTTTCACCATGTTGACACAAATGACCCAAATGTTTCAAACAATATTAGCATATGTTTTCACAACTTAGTCCAATATGTGTACACCAACATCTGCCATGTTTAAAATTTGCCCCAAATATCAACAATGTTAACACCAAAGTCAACCAAGTAAACACTGAGTCAATCATGGCTGCACCTACATGTATGTCAACACTAGTTTATATCGACCTTTCCACATTAACACAAACATTGGCTATTTCATACACCACAGTTAACCCTGTTTACACAGCAAGTTTTCAGTCTTTTACTCTATACCTCTGATGATCTACATGTTGCAATGCTCTGGAACAGTTTGAACCACTTTAAAGAAGGGTTACCCAAGGACCATTAATGTGAAGTTTAATTCAAATCTGCCAAGCGTTGTTAACACCAACCTCGCCAACTTTTTCAACCAAAGTCAACCACATGTATACCGCAAGTCTCTCAAGCGAGTTCCTTCATATTCTCTCCCTTGAGCAGCTCATACAGCAGACCGCAGGAGGTCGTGTTGCTAGGCATCCAGGTCATGAGCTGGTCCTTCATCATACAGCTGATCCGAGACAGCTCAGGTAACCGTAGCAACACCTCCCCGTACTTGTTGGGCTGGTTTCTATAGTGACTGCTGACATACTGCTCCAGCGCTATGCTCACCTTCTGCTGCTGCTCAGCCAGCTTTAGGTCCTCACTCAGGCCTTTGATGTCTGCAATGAAGATGGGCAAAACTATTTCAGCCACGTTCTGGGAAAACCGAGCTTAACCCTTTGCATGCTGGGAAATTTGTCTTCTGCTAAAAGGTTGTCTGCTGAATTTCTAAAATTTTGCATTTTCTTTGATTTTTTTTCAAAGAATACTACCAGAATAGCAAACAGTTTGGATCCTGATGAGACGCCACGTTCTGTGGTGTCTCATCTGAATCTTAACTGTTTGCAAAGGCCTTTAAAATTCGGTTCCAGCGCTGAAAGGGTTAATGCACGAGCGTAAAATGTTGTCCTACATTAGTCCACACAGGCTCATTAGGGACGACACTTTAGGCTTAATGTTTTTTGGTTTTAAGGAAGTCTCTTCTTAACCAAAATGTGGTCAAGTCGGAAAGTGCTGTCCCTAATTAGCCTGTCAAGACTGCACATGCTGATCTGGGACACGGTAGGCACATGCATTAAGCCCCATTATCCCATAGCGAGGCTCATTGGATGATAAAATACAGTTATCCTTTATCTTACAGGGATTTTAATAGACGCAGAATCCTGCGTTTTGACGCAAGCAAATTAAAAATGACTAGTTTTTGACGCAACCATTTTTTCTGCCGTGCGTCATTTTGACGCATCGAAAATTAGACCCGTGCTTCAGTCAGTTAACATATCAAGTTTCATGGTAATAAATCCCGCTGTGCTCCCAATTGAAATTAATGTTTCAGTATTTGAAACTCGGTCTTTAATTGAAAGAATACCCCATGCGTTGTTTATCTTATCTCATCTCTTCCCATGTCACCGTCTAAATAGTGCGCGCGCACTAACTGGGTAATTGGCAGCAGTGATTACGTGATAATTGATTAACCATCCGATAATTGCAGAGTTTTTTGCAGACTTTGCAGACGGCAAGGTTAAAGAAAGTCGGCAAAAATAAAGAAAATATAAAAATGATCAAAGATCTATTAATTACGTAGATCCACTATTCAGATCAGCGAGTTTTGTCAGTTTGTTAATCCACCGATAATTACGAGTAACGCCTTTATATATCTTATCTAAACTGGAATACCAGTTCATTTTTTTTATACTTACAAGTCATAATGCTACAAATTATCATTGAGAAAACACATTTCCTTGATTATGTATAAATTTTCCGAGTAGAATTAAATTTCTACGTCATGACTTACGACATTGTAAATGGCGGACGTATTGTAAATTAAATTTGAAGCCGCGTTCAATTCAAAGCTGGCGATTTAAATTACAAGTAATGGTGATTCAATAATGGAGAAAGCATTAACTGGATTTAACAAACATTTGATAAGGTTTGTTAAACCAGAAAACAACAATGAAGGTTTGTTAAACCAGAAAACAACAATGAAAATTTGGATTATTAAATTTAAACTACTACAGGTAAGGCATTCTTTAGTGTACATATTTCGGACATGTATAGTATTCGGATAAACAGTAATAGATATACTAGATGTTCCATGCATTTAGATTGTGTTACAAAAGCTATCATAGGGATGATGATAATATAATGACGATAAATATGTGATAAAAAGGTACTGCCGGTACATATCTTAAATTACTTCAATGTGTTAAAAGACTTAAATGTGTTATGATGAAGTAGATTTTAATGAGCATTTATTGTTTTTACAAATAAACATAGTATAGTGATAGAAAAAATAAAAGTTGTGAAATGAAAAACTTAATGTTGATATTGTTCACACAAATTATTTATGTTTTGTCATTATCTTTGTGTACCATTAAAATATGTTAAGTTATGTATCATGGTATTGTTATTTAATAAAGCAGTATAACTTTTTAAGATATTGTGTTACTCTTAGAGCACATTTTTATCTAAAAAAACATGAATAATACAAACAAAAACACAGTAAACGTGCTTTGAAATTGACCCCAGCATTTTTCAATTTGACTCCTCAAAATTTCAGTCCAGGGGTCATTGACTCCTGGTTTTTAAAATCTATTGAAATCCCTGTCTTATACAAACCACTCGTTCTGGTTGTATGACAATCTCTGTCACACACAAGAGCGACAATAAAGATCTTGCTGAATGGCTGATCAGTTTGTTTGATTAAAAGCTGGCAAGAATATTAAATAACTTTAGACATATCAAAAAGATTTAATTACACCACATACTATTCTTGTTTACTACTACACATTTTACTTACATACAGCTTTGTCAAATATAACTCTATTCAGCCTTTATACCAGGGCATAATTATTGTTTGGAAATTTTTTCTAGTGATCTAGTTTTTGACCCAGCATGACCCAGTTTCAAACTTGATTGAGATTTCATTAGGACAAATCTTCTGACCAAGTTTCATGAAGATCAGACAAGAAATGTGGGCTCTTACAAACCAAATGTGGATGACGGACGGACAGACATACGACGGACAAAGACCAATCACAAAAGCTCACCTGAGCAACAGGTGAGCTAAAAAAGGCAGAGCAAACTGGAATCTCCCAACAGAATACCTGGGCAAATAAGTATGATGACTTTCAATGCAACGCATTCATACTGGTCCAGCCGCAAACGTTTAAACTGCTCAACCACCAGCAGCATTTTGCTGAACATCTCTCCGAGGTTCAACATTTGTGCCTTTTCCAGATCTATGGACTGGCCGTGGAAGAAGACGACCTCGTTGCTCAGGTTCATGGACTTCCAACACATGGTGAGGGCTAGCAGCTCACACCAGCAGTTCTGTAGCAGCAGGATCTGATCATCAGTCTGAAACAGGTGAGGGTACACAAGTGTGAGACAGGAGGGGATACTAGTGTAAAACAGGTAGGTACACAAGTGAGGGTAGACAAGTAGACAAGTGTGAAACAGGCAAATACAAATTGAGGGTACACAAATGAGGGTACACACAAGTGGTTAAACAAGTGTGGTAACAAAAGTGTGTATACACAAGTGAGGGTACACAAGTGAGGGAACACAAGTGTGTATACATAAGTGAGGGTACAAAAGTGTGGGCACACAAAAAATATAAAAAATACACGTATTTTTATATTAAAAAATAAATGCAAACAACACATCTATTATCCATGTATTGTTATGGTTGTCTATCATCGTCCCTAAGTACTATCCCTACCATATATAGAGCGCGAAGCGCAACATGTATTATTGATTGTAACAATGAGTTGCTGTGTTCCAGCAACCCGCTTCCCTAGAGTCAAGCACTCCTCTGAGTTTTTTTTTATAAGAACCACATATAGAGCGCGAAGCGCGACACGTATTACTATCCAGGTGGTACGGGCCCTTTAGCATTATCCGACCATTATGTCCATAGTCATCTTTCTTAGAATTTGAGAAATTTTGAAACGTTGTTCGAAATCCAAAATTTCATCCGATTGTTCCCAAACTTGCACAGGTTTTTTTTTATCAATGAGGACACAACCCAAACTCTATATGAGCAATTTCTGACCATAAGTCGAGAATTATGTCTCTTTGAATTTAAAAATAAAAGAGAAAAACTGCTTGGTTAGGTGATTATGTCAACATTTTTCATCAGATTCTTTCCAAACTTACAGTGTCTTCATATCAATGAGCATTTTTACCTCATTTAAAATGAGAAACATCGGGACAATAAGTCCAGAATTTTTTTCTATTAAATTTGACAAAATAAAAAAATTCCACTTGTTTAAAAGATTTCGAAAACTTTCGTCTGAATCTTTCCAAACTTGTTAAGTGTTTTTATATCATTATTACTCGAACCCTATTGAAAATGATGAATATTGGAGCAATAAATCCATTATGATCTTTTACTGAATTTCAAAGTAATGTGAAATGCAGCTTCTTTATGCAATTTACAGTTTTCATTCATTTTTTTTTTGAACTTTTACAGTGTTTTCATATCAATGAGTACTCAACCCCTATCATAAATGAGCAACGTTAGAATTAGTTCAGAACCATCTCCCCTTGAAGTTGAGAAAAATATGAAATTACGCTTACAAGATGAAGCAGATTTTTTAAAACCTACACAGTTTTGTTCAATTAATGAAAACTGCACACGGATGCCAGTAAAAAAACTAATGTAAATAAAATGAACTATGAAATATTTGGGGGTTACAACACAAAATCATAGATAATGGTTATTTGGGGGGGTAACAACACAACATCATAAATAATGGTTATTTGGGGGTTATAACACAAAATTATAGATAATGGTTATACCAGTATCTTTTTCTATTTTGTTTAAAATAATCGGCCAGTATATTAATATTTACAGTAGAAAAAAAATCGTTCCATGTAACTTCATTGAGTGCCTTTAACACTGAATTCCCGACGCCCTTTGATGCTTTGCATCAATACTTATCTTGTTTATTACTTATGCTCATCGCAGACAAAAATCATGCATGTTTCTATTGTTACGTAGTAAAAGAAATGTCTTATTTTTCTGACTTATTGTTGTTTTTATCACTGATTTAAAAACAAATATAATTGATTAAGATTTGTTCAACTGCAGTTTAAAATGCAGCAAAAAATTTAATTCGCTGTCGGCAATTACGAACATCTGCAATTGAAAATTTAGCATTTCTGTTAGCTGGCGCTACTGGTGAAGACGGGATCACAGCATGTCACTAAACAAGCCTACCAATCCAGACATAAGCAAAGTAGGGCAAATATCTACAGACAAAGTTGTTCAGACAAATACCATGGTAAATTCAGTAAACCCCTCTCTACTTTTGTTTGGTGGTTTCTGAATCTGAATCTGTTTATTTGTGATATAAGCCTCCAGCCCCTGACACATATACATATATATTACAATTAATGCAAGACAATGGTGTGTGCACAAATGGTTGGCATAGTAATTAAACATATAGTCGAGGGGTAAACAATGCTTAACAATAGCATGCTAAAACATTATACAGTTATTACATGTAGTAGAGCAAAAAGATTCACATATTTCATCCGAAACATGCGCATGCCCGCACGCACGCACATTCACACATGTATATAATTATATTCATTTACCAGGGTCTTCCCCAGGCCATTTAAGCGCCCCTTCCCGGGGCGCTTGAATTTCGAAATCAGAGTCCCCGGGGCGCTTGAAATTTTCCGATCAGTGTATTCTTCAGTAAAACAAAGTGGAGATTGTCCCAAAAAATCAAGGTTTCCCTATCAGTGTATCAATATTCCCTGTTTTAAAAGAGCACTCGGTACCTACTTTCACAAGTAATCGCCATAAACACCTCATGGATAATCCACTGATAAGAGAATAGCATGACGCGCGTATCGATTATTCTAGCCTTTTTTTTTAAATCAGAGTTTATTTACAGGTCCTACCGGCCTCTTCACGAGGTCTTTGAGGTCCGACCTGCCATTATTCTAGCCACATTACACGGTCATTTAAATGCTGACAAGGTATCTGGTAACTTTCCAGTTGTCAAACTGTGAAGTTCATCGTCCAATCGGTTACGCGAATGCTTATGAGGGCGGGGTTAACTATCGACCATTATTTTTGATTGACGTCGGGCATTAAGAAAGAGTTTATCGCAGATTGATTAGCAAGTAGTTGTACCATTTGAGTAAAATAAAACCGGTAATTAGTACAGTACAGAACATTAAAGACGGTTTCGGGCATCATCATCACACCTTTTTACTGTAAACAAGTGTTACCTTTGACTCATAATTAATACGAGAAATTAATTGCAAGTGGTAAACAATTAATTATTATAGCGGTTACAATTATGTGATAATTTATTTAATTCCAGTACATGTATATTTCAACATGTCCATTTATAGAACTGATTCACCTCGTTTTTCTGACATTTATTCGACACGTAATGCGCTTTAACAAATTTTCGTTGAATTAATTACGCATACTTGTAAATGTTTCGTCCGATAATCGATAGTTAGAAGATTGATGATGGCAACCGGCCGTGATCCTCGTGGACAACGTGAATTTCATGCATAATTCCGTCAAAACATTTATTCGACTCGTTAAGTGTGTAAACAAATTATTGTTGAATTTATAACGCAACGGTTAATATTTGTTGGAATCTCAAATGGGAATAATTAAATTTGTAATCCGAAACCCATTACCGTAAGTAGATGTTAACGCGTTTTTAATCCGAAACACACTTCCGAATGTAAATGTTACCGCAACGTTAAATATTGTTGCTTCAAATTAGCAGTGCAAATTTATTTTGTGTCGAATCTTTTTCTCAATTAAAAAGAGCGCGAAAAGTATGCAGCATGTACAACGTCGCGTCTATTGCATACAAATGGCGTGTATTGAGCGTTTTAACAAGCACACAACAGGTCAGGGAATTGACGCATATTCAGAGACAATATTTCATCAAATCTATAAATAGTCACTTAAAAATGGCAAGGTTTTTGTTAAAGAAATAACTGAAAGCTTTTATCGTAAATATTTACCAGAAAGAGATTGATAAAAACGGAATAAACGGGATTATCGGGTAATAAATAGAAACTTGAAAAATAGTAAGTATACAGTAATAGAGTCGGGTTGAAACGGATGTATTGGGGAATCGTTCGAGTCGGGATTTTACTATCTGTGCGGAAAAGTTTTAAAACAATTAAACAATATAAAAAAAATTGTTTAAATGAATGGGGGAATTTTTTTAAGAGTCATAGCGCACCAAATGACGTCTTTTGACGCTGTTTTTCTTTGAGTTATAACGCACCACAGAACGTGAATTGACACGTTAAATTAAAAAAAAAATCAACGTCGGGAGGGAACACCCCTCCCGAACCCACCCCCGGGGCGCCTGAACAAATTCCTGGGGAAGGCACTGATTTACATACATACATACATACACATATACAAATGTTATTGAGTATATATACGATATATAACTGTATTAACCATTCATATAACCTACAAAGATCTAGAAGCCAGCCTATAGGATGCTTACAAGTAGTCATAGCTGAAATTAGGTTATATAGATAGGGCCTACAATACATTGACAGAAATTGTATACCGAGTAGTAAGCCTATCGAAACGAAATTTAAGACTTTCTTGGTAAGAGACTACATTTTAAGCTTAAGAACACTTTTACATTCATTTGAAAATATAGCTTAGTCCAGCGGCAAACCTCTAAATTAGGTTATATTAAATATCAAGAATTAATTTTTGCGTTTCAAGTGCTTTAACAATGTAATAAGCAGTTTGTTTAATTGTCTGTTCATTTTTGCTTGACAGCATTATAAACAATTTATGTATATTTGGGTTTATGAAAAATTTACGTTGTATATATGTTTTTCGTATATCCTGCAATACAGGGCACTTGAATAGGAAATGTAATAATTCATTTTCTATTGCACCAGTATTGCAAATTGGACAAAGTCGCTGTTCTCATGTTATACTGCGATATCTGCCTGTTTCGATTTCTATCAGAAGGGTTACGGAATGAAGTTGGGCAAAACTGCGCCTAAATTTGCGCACACATAGGATGTCTAAGTATGATTCGTGTTCGTATTGTGACTTAATATGTTTGCATAATTCAAGTTTGGGAGATGTATTAACTATACTCCACCAGTTCTGTAAGTATTGGGACTTAGCCCTTTTTCTTAATTCATTTATAAATTTGCGTGGGTTTGGGACCTGCTGGTTCATCCAAATGTAATGAAATCCATTTGTGCTAAGTAAGTTCTTAATTTCATTGGCCCAACTAAAGTAGAGATTTAAGTTTGTGTTCAATAAGAAATTATAGCATTTTTTTACGTATCTGGTGTCGGGCCTGCTTATTATTTTCAGCCAGTATTTTAGGCATCGAATTTGTGAAGTTATTACAATAGGGTAGCGACCACAATCTCCGAGGCTCGTGACATTTGATGTTTTTTCACCAACACAAAGGTACCTTTTGCAGGCATGTCGGTGGACCCATTTGATACATTGAATTTCTTTAAAACCTCTAATTTCACTTCCATGTAATAAAACAGGACTTATTTTACTGTCAAACAATTTAAAGAAGACCGAATTAGATAAGTGACCATATTTATACAATGACGATAATATGCCATTCAAGGCACGCTTCCCCTTAATTGCATTTTCGCTAGCCATTTTACTTAGCGAAAGAGAAGGAAAGAAGCAGACACCAATGTACATGTAGGTAAAGGACTGAACAACGTCAATTAAAGTACCCGCATAACTCCAGCGTTCATTCATAGCTGGTTTACCCCCCTTTCTGAAGACCATTATCTTTGTTTTTTGTGGGTTCACATGTAATCCTGTTCTCGTACAGAATTGGTGCAATGGATCGAGTTGGCGCTGTAAACCCAAAACCGTACCAGCTAGAAGAGCAACATCATCTGCTAACATAAGCAGTAAAATTTCAGCATCATTTGGTGAAATTTGTATCCCTCTCACACCGTTATTTAATAATTCTTGTACTAATTCGTTTATAAAAAAGGTCAAAATCAATAGGGGTCATCTGCAAGTCATGATCAATCTACCCATGAAGTTTCATGATCCTAGGCGTATGCGTTCTTGAGTTATCATTCAAAAACCATTTTACTATTTCTGGTCACCGTGACCTTGACCTTTGACCTAGTGACCTCAAAATCAATAGGGGTCATCTGCGAGTCATGATCAATGTACCTATGAAGTTTCATGATCCTAGGCCCAAGCGTTCTTGAGTTATCGTCTGACAACCACCTGATGGACGGACCAACCTACAGACCGACATGAGCAAAGCAATATACCCCCTCTTCTTCGAAGGGGGGCATAAAAAGGAAAATAATTGGGGTGAGATCAAACACCCTTTTTTTAGACCGATTTTGCAACCAATATAGTCAGTGTACCCGTTACTGCATCGAACGCGAGACTTGACGTTTTCATACAAAGCCTTTAGTATGTTTAAAAGTTTCAATAACAACATGTCACTAAACAAGGATACCTACTGAGACATTAGCAAAGTAGGACAGATTCCTCGCCCATCGAACAATCTTGTACAGCTTCAACTCGCACAGCTGCAACAGGTTCACGAACACACCAGGGTTGGCTAGCGAGAAATCCTCCATGGAAATATTGTCTGGAAGGTCGTCATCGCTCAAAAACGATTCAAGACTCATGATTTCTGCAAGAATCGGAGGCACAATAGGCGCTCTGTCTCCCTGCGACGTCGAACTGTTGAGAACGTTTGCCAGCGTGCTTTCGCTAGACTGGGCCGGACTGGGTCGAGGCTGGGGAATTATTTTGATTGGTCGTTTCTTTTTGGGCTCGTCGTGAGGTGAGCTGCCCCCGTAGCTACTTCTTCCACCGCGTGTTCGGTCTTGGCGGATTGCTGAAATGTGGGAGACTCTGATAGTTAAATTGTAATGGTATGTTTATCTAGTATTTAAGGTATATTGGGTAAAAACCCTTAAACAGTGAAGTCAAATTATTTTTCGGTTGTTTCATGATTGGGCTGAGAATGTGACTTCTATAGTGTTCACACAGATTTGCTGACTCTAATTGATTTTTTAACCAAATCTAGTATCAGTTTTTTTTCCCCTTTAATATGAAAATTGTATGGTAATTTATAGGGAAAAAAGTATAGCCTTTGAGCAAGGGAGCAGCCTTGAACATGATCTACTTATTGAGAACACTTTTCCACTCAGAAGCAAAGAGAGAATAGCTCTATGTAACAAGTATAAAACCAGAAGAGCCTGCTAGTAACTCCCAGTCTGTTCAGGTTTAATGCTGTTTGCTGCTCATCAGTATCTTATGGTTAGAAACGAAGCCTTTGAAACTTGAATCTACATGTAGTAGGAAAGGTATTTAATTAAATTTTATATTCTAAGAGATAACAAAAATATCAAAATGCTTATCTTAGCGGTAAAAGGTTAAAATGACAATTTTAAAGTCAATATAGTGGAAAAATATACCTTTGATTGACCTCAAATTGGCTTAACTTATATCCCAGATACAACAATTTTGTGTACATTTATCTAAGCATTTCTGATGGCCAAAACTTTCCAATTTTTATAAAAAAATGGTTTGATAGATAGTTTAAAACAATATATTTCAATAAACTCATGATTATAATTACGTTAACTTATAATTAGGTTGTTGTTCATTCTGTGTATATCTAACACGTACCTTCCAGCTTCATACCCATGATGAGACACTTAGAGAAGCGGCAGGCCGGACACTTCTTCCTATTCTCCAGATTGATCTCACACTCCCCCTGCCTCGGGCACACAAACGTCTTCTTGTTCTGCACTGTACGCTTGAAAAAACCCTTACACGACTCGCATGTAAAGATTCCATAGTGGAACCCTGCAAACAACATCAGCAGAAATGTGTTCACAGATTTATACCATTTAATCTTAATCCTTTTATTATAGTAATAACTAGTATGCAAATAGCCCACTCAAAAACTCTTTACAGGACTCACACATAAATAACAGCCTCTTCTTAATGGCAAATATTAACATTTTTACCCCAAAATATGACCAAAATTTCCCCAAAATGATTCAGAACATTTAAAAAAAAAATAAATTGGTTTATATGTGTCACTTTATAACAAGACTCAAGTGTTCACAAACTTTTTCTTCATGTTGAAATAGTGACCAAGTTCTTGACCACACGTGACCCAGTTTTGACTAAACCAAGATACAATAAGAAGGACAAAATGTTCTGACCAAGTTTCATTAAGAAGGGAATTTAATGTTGCCTCTAGAGTTTTCAAAAGTAACAATAATGACACTGCATGACCCACAACAGACAACATGGCAATCACAACAGCTCACCATGAACAAGTTGTCCTTATATGCGCTAAAAAATTATTGTTATAATCAGGCTTTTTCCGCTCCATTTTGGGAATACGCCACACTGGAATTTTGGGAATTTCGCGTCGTGAAAACCCCCATTTTGGGAAAAAAAATATTCGCAAAATTGGCTCAATTGGGAAAAATAATCGCATGTAAATAGTGTTTCTTATATTTCAAAGAAGCCGTTAACTGGTAAATAACGACTATTTTGATAACTTATTATTGAAATTTTACAAAGTATTATGAACATGTGAGATATGTGCAGGTTTTTTAATTTGAATTTGGGGAAAAGGCCTGGCCTTTTTTGAGGTGAAAAAAATCGTGTGAAGCGCCGGATTTTGAGGAAAATAAGGAAAGTCTTAAATAATCATTAATATATTTTACAGTTTTTAAAACAAATTCAAGGCAACAGATAATTTTATTATGCAACACTTTCTATTTTCTACACCGGATAAGGTTAACTTATATATTTTAAGGTAAAAAAAAAAAAAAAAAAAATTTTTTTTTTTTGTTTTTTTTTCGGAATTGGGAATTTTTTTTTTCAATTGGGAAAAAAACAACCAGATTTGCATTGGGAATGGGGCCGAATTTCGGACCGGTGGCATAGGGTGGAAAAAGCCTGATAATATTAAGTTATATGCATGAAATTGAAAATAATAGTGAAGTGGTCGGGCTGCATTCAAAGAACGTTTCAATATTGCTTCAATATTTTAAAAGAAGTCAGAAATCACAGATATTAATATTAATAACTGAATGTCTGTCAATAAATATGGTTAAGCTGTATTGTATTTACATCTAGGATTTTTTCACCAATCAGTAAGAACAAATTGCACCTGCTTTTGCTATGTTATTCTGATATTGGAGTGATGTTTTGGTATTACAGAAATAGGGAATTGTGGGAAAATGACATAAACCTGATAAATTCTGAACGTTAGCGCCAAATTTTAAATTGGAGAATTGATTTATTGTTCGATTTTAAAAATTGGAATAATTATTGATAAACATATAAAAACTATTTATTTGTACAGTTAACATCTCTATTTCCTATGATAGGAAACATCTGTAAAGCCAACCATAAATTGGGAATTATGGGACTGGACTTTGGTAAAAAAAAGAAGATCATTTTGATTTTCGGAATATGAACGATTCACTGGGATGTTTTGTCAGTAAGAAAATAAATATGACAGAATAACAGCTAAAAAATCAGCCTAACAAAAAGCCCTGCAGTAAGTCGTGTAACCAATCCAGTCCACTGTGAATAAATATGTGATACTGTATAAATAAAGGATTACACCCCAAAAAACAACAACAAGAGGGCCAAGATGGCCCTAGTTCGCTCACCTGAGAGGAGTCGGTTCATTCAATCTTTACCAAATGTCAAACTTGACCTAGATATTGTCCAGACAAACATCCTGGTCAAGTTTCATCATTATTGAACCAAAACTCTGGCATATGGAGTGTTTTTGTTTTTGTAAGATTTGACCTGGTAACCTATATTTTGAGTTGACACCCCCTTACCAAACATCAAACTTTGCTTACAAAAATAAATATTATGACCAAGATTCATAAAATATGAAACAAAATTGTGACTTCTAGAGTGTTTACAAGGATTTTGTATAATATAATGAAAATTTGGACAATCTAAGGGCAATAATTATGGCATTAATTATGTGATATATATAAAACCAATCTTTGTACCAAGTTTCATGATGATTGGGCAAAAATTGTGACTTCTAGAGTGTTCAAAAGCTTTTTTTACTATATAAATATAAGAAAACTGCCCCCCCTCCCCGGCTGTCATGTCATTCAACTGACCAGAACCATTTTCGAACTCAACTCTTATATCAAGGAAACAAAATGTTCTGACCAAATTTCATAAAAATTGGGCCAAAAATGTGACTTCTAGAGTGTTCACATGTTTTCACTATATACATATAGAGAAAAATGCCCCGCCCACTGGCGGCCATGTTTTTTCACCGATCGACCATTTTCGAACTCGTCCGAGATAACAATAAAACCAATGTTTTGACCAACTTTCATGATGAATGGGCAAAAATTGTGACTTCTAGAGTGTTTACAAGGTTTCTATATAGCCAAATAAGGAAAACATTCCCCCCCCCCCCCGGCAGCCATGTCATTCAACTGACCGGAACCATTTTCAAACTCAACTCTCATATCAAGGAAACAAATGTTCTGACCAAATTTCATGAAAATTGGGCCAAAAATGTGACTTCTAGAGTGTTCACATGTTTTCACAATATACATATACAGAAAAATGCCCCGCCCACTGGCGGCAATGCTTTTTCACCGATCTGGACCATTTTCAAACTCGTCCGAGATACATGTATCAATAAAACCAATGTTTTGACCAACTTTCATGACGATTGGGAAAAAATTGTGACTTCTAGAGTGTTAAAAAGGTTTCTCTATAGCCAAATAAGGAAAACTGCTCAACCCCCTGGCAGCCATGTTTTTCAACTGACCGGAACCATTTTCGAACTCAACTCTCATATCAAGGAAACAAATGTTCTGACCAAATTTCATGAAAACTGGGCAACAAATGTGACTTCTAGAGTGTTCACATGTTTTCACTCTATACATATAGAGAAAAATGCCCCGCCCACTGGCGGCCATGTTTTTTCACCGATCCCGACCATTTTCAAACTCATCTGAGATATCAATAAAACCAATGTTTTGACCAACTTTCATGATGATTGGGCAAAAATTGTGACTTCTAGAGTGGCGGCCAAGTTTTTCAACGGATCGGAACTACTTTTGAACTCAACCAAGATACACAATGTACACAAACATTATGAAAAACTTACATGAAGATTGGGCATGAAATGTGACTTCTACAGTGTTTACAAGGTTTTTCTTGTTTTTGACCTAGTGACCTAGTTTATGACCCGGCACAACCCAGTTTCAAACTCGGCAGAGATTTCATTGGGACAAAGCTTTTGACCAAGTTTCATGAAGATGAGACAAGAAATGTGGCCTCTAGAGTGTTTACGAGCAAATGTTAACGGACGGACATACGACGGACAAAGACCTGTCACAAAAGCTCACCTGAGCAATCAGGTGAGCTAAAAATGCAAACCTTAAAATCATCGCTGTTTTACTTCAGTTGAAGCTGCACCCTTGTATTGATTCAATAAAACTGTAAACTAATATAATTAACTTAAATAAACTGATGTTTCATAGCATCTTTAATCCTTGAACAGTGCTCCAGCTAGGCCTAAATCGAAGGGCGCCGCGCCCTGCCCTCCCGAACCTCCGCCCTGCCCCCCCGAACCTCCGCCCTGCCCCCCCCTCCCCCCCCAAAAAAAAAATTTTTTTTTTTTTTATTTTTTTTACATATGATTATTCATTAATCTCTTATTACATTGTAATTACTTTAATCCTCATTTAGACATTATATTTGAATGGTTTAATTATAATGGGAATAATACAATTATTTATAACATATAAATTAACATGCAATAGGAAGCATTCCAGAAACACCCGCGAGCTCGTACGTGCCCTTTTCACAAAATACTGCGCGTCGAAAGTGCCCTTTTGACAAAAAAGCCCCCCTGCCCTTTTCAAATCTTAGCTGGAGCACTGCTTGAATCTGTCCATATATAAATATAAACTTAAATAAAACACTGATGTTAACTGACATCTTTGTAACTGTCAAACATATCGACCGATATTTTAGCGTGACTATCGCGGACGTCTTTCAACCTCTCTTAGACATTTTTATTCCGCATCATAAAGAGAAAATACCGAAAATGAGCAAAGCATTTTCGATCGAAGCTATTGTATTGTACATATTAAATTTGACGAATTCGCGTAAAAGTCAATTTGGTTGCATTTTCAATACGCATGATATTGTATTTCTTTGCATTTTTAAACATTTTAATTGGGTGAAAGACCAAGATACGCAGCTTATCTGGGGCACTGAACCACTCGTGTCAACTCTGACCTGATATACTGTCGCAGCACACGGGACACTGCTGCCCCAAGAATCGTGGGGGTATCTCCTGCTGCTGGCTCATCACGTTTACCACAGCCTGCTCTAGAAGGTTGCTAAACTGCAGCGCAGGCTCATCAGTCTCGCAGTCTCCCCGGTCTCCAGAGGCGTCAGTCTGACTCTGTGAGGAATCCGACTCAATGTCCTGCATCTGTATGATGTACCGCTTTCCGTTGTGCTCGATGATGCGAATTCGACTCGGTGTCATGTTTTGTATCAATGTTTCGGGGGTTTCTGGTGTAGACGGGACAGAGTTTGAATCATCCATTAACATCACCTGGCCACTGGGGTTGTTAGATATTTGAGACAAGTTGCCGCTTACTGACGATAGGGCAGTCTTTTTTAACACCTGTGGTCTCTGAATTTGAGCACTACTAACCTGATCACCGTCAAAACTCGGATTAACATCCAAAGAAGTGTCACGGGGAATAATGATGTAATCAGAATGTTTAGACTGTGAAATGAACGACTCTCTATCTGAACTGCTGTCACTTTTAATGATTGTGAAGTTGAAACTTGGTGAACTTACTGCAGATTGAGTAGTCTCTATTTCCCCTGGTTCCTGCCTACTGGTTCCCACAGAATGTGGCTCAATCTTTAAGGAACCATAACTCCGTAATTGCGAAGTATCCACCAGATTTGTAGACCCTTTCCCTGACTGTGACGCTAGGGCTGTGAGAACATTCGCCATTGCCAAGTCTGACAAAATCGTACTTGAAACATTAACACCCTCAGAAGTGTCCATTTCGTGTGGATTATATTTCAAAACCGACGTATTGGAGGCAACTTTCATTTTAAGTTTTGATTTTATGCTTTCACGCTGACCTGCATGGCCCAAAAGTTTCAACTGCTCTTGTTGCTCTAACAACTGTGACACTATGTAATCTGAATCCTGCCCGGTGGTGTGCCGACCGTTAGGCGACGCCCCACGGTCCGACATTGCTGCCATGCTGTTGGCAATCTTAGAGACTGATGATGATGTTTTGGATTTCGCAGAACTCAGAGATTGGCTGATTGCCTGCAGTAAGACTGGTGAGATCCCCACATTACTCGTGGTGGTCATTTCTGAAACATAAATTGTACATGTGATTCAATACCTGATTGTAGAAATGATCCTTTTCAGACATGTAAAGAAGTTAGAACTAAATTGGCTCCAATATTAGTAGCCAAAGTGCATTATAATATGAGTGTGATGATTAGACTGATAACTGTAGAATTTTTGTATACATTTTAGAAGCCCATTTATAATTTAGTAGCCAATTCAATAGTGTAACAGCCGATTCCTACATGTAGTTGGCTACTGAAGCTTCTGGTAACGCTAACATAAAATAAAATAATTAAATACCGGTACAAACAAATTACAAGCAATATTATTACTTGTCACATCAAAATCAACAACTTGAACATGTTTTGGTAAAATGAAAAAAACTTAAAAAGTAATATTTGAAATACCACTTAAATACTACTGATGCATAACAACTGAAATCTAGAATGCTTCGTCAATATTTAGCCCTTACAGTGCTGGAACCGAATTTTGAAGGCCTTTGCAAACAGTTTGGATCCAGATGAGACGCCACAGAATGGGGCGTCTCATCTGGATCCAAACTGTTTGCTATTCTGATAGTATTCTTTGAAAAAAATTGAAGAAAATGCTAATTTTAGAAATTCAGCAGACGACATTTTAGCAGATGACAAATTACCCAGCATGCAAAGGGTTAGTACAATTATGTCTGCTAAAAAGCAACATTGTTACTGTATCACTTTGACATAATCAGACAAAATGAAATGATTATTATTTATTTATTAAAATTTCTGTATTCAAACGTTATACCAATTGCATTATTATAAACCACTTAACAACAAAATATGACCATTAAAATAACCTAGTTAATGAAGTATATTTCCACAAATCACACTGAACATTCAAATGTCAATGTTCAAGTGCAAACATTAAACACTTAACAGCAAATTCAAATAATCTCATTTATCTCCTAGATTTAAGATTCTGATGTAAGCAGACAATATCTAGAAATATGAAGTACATGTGCATGTATTTATAGTTATTGTCTTTGTAGAATAAGATGTACAGAACCGTCAGCACCCTAAGTCTCACCTCTAAACAATTGTTACGACTGTGATTAATCTGACCAGTGAAATAAAAATCCATTACTATAATGACTGGGTGCATTATTAATGACAAGACCATACTGCAAACATGTATTAAAAAGAAAAGTATAATAATTATTTTATTTCACCAAGCTTTAAGAAAATTCCATAATTATGTGGTCCTTATTTCAGACCCACTGACATTGAAAAAGAATCAGGGACAACACTTTCCGCTTTAGTGGTATTTTTTGTTTAAAGGAAGTCAATTTTTACCGAAAACCTAGTTCAAGCGGAAAGTGTCGTCCTTGATTAGCCTGTGTGGACTGCACAGGCTAATCTGGGACAACACTTAATGCACATGCATTATGCCCAGTTTTCTCAGAACGCGCCTCAAACGTATAACTCTTCATGCACTTAGTTTGAAAGTTGAACACAAACCTAAGTTTATAGGTTACAGGTTATTTGTTAATGGAATTTGGTACGCACAAATAAAAACATATAAGGTGATTGGGAATTAAAATTCTAAATTCCAAACATGGAGACAATATTATCAAGGATTCAAATTCCAAATAAGCACAAACGCTGATCGTTTACTTTTCTCAAAAAATTGTTTATTCTTTAGGGCAGTGTGTAATCAATTTGACTGGCGAAAAATAAATTGAGTCGCGTTTCGAGACAAGTGGGCATAATGCATGTGCGAAAAGTGTCGTCCCAGATTAGCCTGTGCAGTCCTAATCAGGTATGACGCTTCCTGTTTTTATGGCATTTTTTGTTTAAGTGAAGTCTCTTCTTGGCAAAAATCCAATGTAGGCGGAAAAAGTCGTCCCTGATAAGCCTGTCAGCTGTGTGAAC
The DNA here is from genome assembly GCF_020536995.1 of Dreissena polymorpha. Classification (NCBI taxonomy): domain Eukaryota; kingdom Metazoa; phylum Mollusca; class Bivalvia; order Myida; family Dreissenidae; genus Dreissena; species Dreissena polymorpha. The sequence continues at coordinate 97,113,550 of NC_068361.1, read as the reverse complement.
TGCACAGGTTAATCTGGGACGACACATGCACATGCATTATGCCCAGTTTGCTCAGAACGCGACTCAATGGATTTCCATACTTGTCAGATAATATACATTGGCTTTGGGGAACAATATTTAGGAACTGTTTCATGGACCTTGCACACTGTTTCTTGCTTAGTCCTTTTATCAAAACATATGTCTTGGAGACTGATGTGTCAAATTGTACCGGCCTCAATTTGATTACTCTTATTTTGTAAGAAAACTGTGTATGAATAATAAAAAAATGAAAAGGGGGGGGGGTAGTAGTGGGAGATCATGACTTGGCCACGGAATGAATCCCTGTGCCCAATTTCAAATCCTAATTCCTATCAGGAGCACTGCCAATTTCTTATATTACCACTTGAGGCCAATAATATGAGAATTGGCGCCCAGTTGATCCATACAACGAGAATCTCAGAAGGCTGAGGTTACATTTATCAGGACTTGTGTTCATTTCAATCACTTCTCTACTTCCATGCTGGTCAGTGTTATTAATTTTAATATGCAACAGTAAGTGAAAATAAGGCAAAGTTCTTTCAAAAAAATTAAAACGACCTGAACATATTACTGCTTCAATTGTTTGCTTTGGACGATTTCAAAGTAGAACAATTCTTGCCGCAGAGGCAACATGCATTAATTATTATACAACAACTGTTAATGGACCTTTGAAACGTGCAGCGAGACCATTCGCATTAAACTATAAAATCGAAACTGATTCTGTTGTTGTAGCATTGAAAATAATACACACGGTCAAGAATCAAACAAAACAGGGACTAATATATTAGACTATTAAACAACCCACTGGCAAACCGGTTTGTATCTCACAGTTAACCACAAAGAAGCATTTTGAATTCGACACTACACAGTCTACATTCTGTTTACATCTATCAGCCGACCATGACCTTGGCTCCACGCGTCCTTCACACAAAAATCGACACCGACCTCGACACTGGCTCTAAACGGTTATCTAGCAGCTGATTACGTTCGTTAATTAACGGTTTCGAGAGATCAGAGCGGGTTTTCGCGTAACTTATTTTTGTTAATGGTTTCGAGCGAATTGCAAATGGACGCTTTCCTTCTATTGTTTAAATTAGTAAACGGGCGTTCGTGAATGTCCGTATTGTTGGCGGGGTTTTCCGTGGCCATTTCAATTCCCTCGTTTTACGCTGACGGATTTTTACGAGTGTCTACGGAAACTGGACGCTGACATTACGATCTATTTCATAAACTTTAATGGGAAATACGGTAACTTACCACTAAATCTTATTTTGAGAAATTGAAACAAAAACACGTAACCTTCAAAGTCAAAGAGATCACACGCTTACGGGATTCGCCACGATAAGTTTAGACGCCTGCTGTTGTTAAATTATTAATACCATTTAATTCAAATTCACAAACGATCTGAAATTGTCTTTCAATTTTGCTAGTGCAAAGTTGTGTTTTAAGGACTTCAGGGACCTATGTATAGGTCCCTGAGGACTTTAAACCTATTTTTTTTACCAACCTTACCATCGGTGTATCTTAATACAGTAATGTATAACATTTCTACATAATGTGGCGAAATGAGGCGTAATGCTATATGAAGAATGGGGGGGGGGGGGGGGGGGAGTAAGTGTAATGTGTATACTAGTATCTGTTAGTTACTGGCCGAGAAATGAAACTAAAGTGATTTCCAACAAATTAATTTATAATTAACGTGTTCATTTCGGTCTCAGATTTTACAATTCATTCTAATCTTAAAGAGCATAGACCTACTAGATCTACGAAATGTAACCTGTTTAATGCAATGAACTATTAATTGTTGCTGTTGTTGTAAATTAAATGTTTAAAAAGTATAATGTTGTTGTTTTATTTTGTAATTCTTTTATATGTCTTTGATCTATTCAGTTGGGACACCTTGTATATCACACGTGTATTCTGTAATCAGGGTTAACGCGTATACACGTGTGTCCGATTAATCGCTACCGTATTTTTGACACTTGTCGGGCGTAATTAAATCAGCTGTACTAGTCTCTACGGCTAGATCTTAAGAATCAACTATACAATGAGTGATTTAATCAAAAGGTAATTATAATTAATTTATCCTTACCTCAAAACATGTTCAAAGTTGACAAAAAATATCAAAGTCTACATTTTCATTGGTCAAAATATATAATTGCACATTTTGAGTTCATTTACCCGGCCCCTTAAGAGACAGCATCTGTCTTTTATCATCATCTCAAAGTTGCTTAAATTACATTCTGTTTTACATAAGTTTGCTAGTGCAAAGTTGTGTTTTGTGAAAATATATTATTTGGATAATCATAATTATACTGTGACTTGGAATAAATTTAAATTGTTTAAATAAGTTATAGTTGTGACGAGTTAGTTTGTGATAATGACTTGAGGAAAATCTTGCGGAACTTGCTTCAGTAAGTGCAGTGAAACAGAATGTCTGTTTTTTAGGTAAGTCTCGGAGACCTCAGCTTCTTCCCCATATCGATATAGTCTATTTTTAGTGTCTTACTAAGTTTTTATGCCGCCGGATCGAATGATCGGGGGTTTATTGTTTTGGCCGGTCTGTTATTGTGTGTGTCCCAAAACTTTAACATTGGTCATAACTTTTACAATATTGAAGCTAGCAACTTGATATTTGGCACGCATGTGTATCTCATGAAGCTGCACATTTTGAGTGGTAAAAGGTCAAGGTCATCCTTCAAGGTCAAAGGTCAAATATATGGCTTCAAAACGCAGTAGGGGACATTGTGTTTCCCAAACACAGCTCTTGTTTGTTAATGGCTTTCCTCACTTGTTAAACCTTTGACGATTCATCCCCGTTCTTGCCAAAAAAACGTGCCCCTTTCAACTATGCTGCTCAAAAATACTAGTTCTGCTCCACTGTCTTTAAATGTTTTTACTATGGACATAATCCTGTCGTATATCTCAGTTGTCGTACGTCCGTCTTCTATGTCATTTCCTCCAAGTATGATGAAAACGTATCTGAAAATACAATAATATAGATATTATACATCTGAGGATAGTTTAAATTGACTAGAATTTTAAAATATATATTATAAATTTGTAACAATTTATTATTTGTAAAGTATGCTTAAAACATTTAAATGACTGAGAAATACGAATTAGATAAAAAATATATATACAGACTGCGAGTTTGCACGTAAATATATATATACTGCATTATATTTACCTTGGGCGTGCCTCTAGTAGTCTTTCAAACGCAGAATCGCATTTTCTCCTTGTAGACATTCCAGAAACTCCAAAGGAACGACATTCCCAGTGTGGTGTCAAACCATTTACCCAAGCACTTGACGGGGTTGTCAATAAGTGATGGGATATCCTCGCCCTGCACCCTGAGTGTTATCTTCTGCCAGACTTTGCCTCTTCTCAAGATAAGAAATCTTGACTTCCTTGGTTTGAAGGCCATTCTAGCCCATGACACAACATCTTCAAGGGCTGATAGGATCCATCGAGCTTGTATGTGGGACTCTGTTGTGATAGTCAGATCATCCATAAATCCCATCTGTGGTGGAAGTCTGATATCTGTCTGGGTCTTCGGTCCCCTTGACTCCCTGTCTCCTGCTTTGATGATGAGATTCATAGCGGCGATGAACAGTACTGCTGACACTGTGCAGCCGGTTACAATCCCCTTCTGAAGCTGTATCCAGGATGTTGTAAAGTTCTTTGTTGTGAAGCGCATGTTGATGTTTCTGTAGTAGCTTCTGACAATGCTCTGAATATGTTCTGGTACATGGTGGTGTTTCAGAGCAAACTCTGTTACCTGGTGGGGTACCGTGCCATACGCATTTGCTAGATCCAGCCATACAACTGTGAGATCTGTCTTGTTGATCTTAGCTTCCCTGATTAACTGGCTAATAGCGCATGTGTGTTCAATGCAGCCAGAAAATCCTGGAACACCTCCCTTCTGTGCTGATGTGTCAATGTACCCATTACTGCTCATGAATGTTGTAAGACGCCTGGCAACCACTGACATGAAGATCTTGCCCTCCACATTCAACAATGATATTGTCCGGAACTGTCCAATATCCTTGGAAACCTCCTCCTTTGGGACGAAGATGCCTTCTGCTCGCTGCCACTCCACAGGTACATCTCCTTTACGCCAGACCACCTTCAATAGTTTCCACAACCGTCTCAGCAGTTTTTTTTGCATGACTGTACACCTTGTAAGGTATTCCATTTGGGCCTGGTGCTGACTTGGATCTAGCCTTCTTGATTATATCTTGGACCTCCTTGAGGGTTGGTTCTCCCTCAGTAAATGCAACAATGGGCATGGGTACTGGGGCTACGCGTTCATTTCCCTCCATCTGCATATGTCTCGCCTGATCAGAGTGCGTGTTCTTCAGATGCTCTTCAGTCTCCTCTTTAGAACAATTCAGCTGTCCCGCTTTCTTCTCTTCAAGGATTTCCTTGCTTAAACCATAGGGATTGGTAAGAAATCGTGATCTTTGTCTGGCCTTCTCTCTTCTGGCTTTCCGTATCCTTTCCGCTTTCCTCAGGTCTTGAAGTCTGCGTCTGGTGTGGTCTCGTAGATTTTGTAGACCAATTTTCTCTAGCTCTGATGCCTGTCTGTACTGGTTCCCCAAGTTGCGAAGGTCCTTCCTCAACTTCTCTATTTCTATCTGCCGTCTGTTCTTGGCGACTGTAGTCCGCTTCCTTTCCGATGGTGTCACCCCAAATCTTTCCTCCCCGACTGCATACATGTATATCAATCTTCACATACTCCTCAGTTTCCTCTCTACCGTTCCAAGTAACACCTGTTCCACGATGCCATCTACATCCTCGTCAAACTCCTTCCAATGTTTGTCGTTCATAGCTGGCAATTTGATGCGCTCTAGTCTGTCGTCTGTATGACTGCCCTGGCTACCAAGATCATGTTCTGTTCTTGTAGGCTCATCCACCTGTTCCACCTCAGATTCGTGGAGATCCTCAGCACTTTGGTGTTCTTCCTGGCTGTGGTCCTCCTGTGTCTCACCAGACAAGTCTGTGCACTGTCTCTGCTCCGGATCAGTCTGACAACCCTTCCTAGACCGATGAATCTTGAGACCCCTGGCATTCTTACAGATTTACCCGCAAACACACTGAGCCATCTCTGTAAAGGCCTCACCTGTCAATGTCCGTTGTACTAGCCGTGTCGATTCCGTTGTGTCCGTCCTATTGGATCTCTCTTCCACCCCCCATCTCGGAAGACCCTGGGGGTATCTTTCTTTATGTCTTGTTGTAGCTGTTCTTTGGGTAACTCCTTACGGAGTCATCATCTTGGGGTGCCGGCCCATGATGCCCAATTCCAGTCTCTCCTGAATGTCCACTGTCTCTCCAGTTGTCACCAATCTATTCCTGGTTGTCATCCAGTCTTTCCTGGAAGTCACTGATTCCTCAGAAGTCATGTTGTAAAATACAGATAAACTATATCTTGTACTTTGGTTTTAATAATAATAAATACGGACATCATTACGCATGACCCGTGATTAATATACCGTATAAATACCTACTTTTCACACTAACCAGATTTAATTCTTTTAATGTTCACTTAAGGTATAAATTAGGACAATTGCATCTAACAAACATGGTTTTCAAAAAATTGTCAATGATTAAAACTTACACTGGAGAACCACCAATTTTCTTAGGATCATCATTTCTACACAGCAAGTCTGACTTTGAAACCTTCAATGTGTTCTTCAGTAACATCGCTAGCCATTTCACAGACGAAGAATTAAGCAAAATGGTTATAGGTTCGGATGATGAAACGGAACTACGAAAGAGTATAGCACGGTCATTCCCTGGATTAACACAAATTGTGTGCACTAGGCATTTGAAAAACAATATAAGAGATATACCAAATCCCACAAAATTTTCTTTTTATTTTATGCTTTTTTACCGATTATTTACATTGTAAAAGAGTTAAACTGGAGAATTTCGTTGGAATAATGACGTCATTTTGTCAAAAATTGACGTCATTTCACAGTAAGACAGTGAAAATTATCGATAATTTTCACTCTTATTTTTCACTGTTTAAATCACTTTCAATTCACTGATATTTCTCTATAAACCACCGGAAAGCATAAAATTAAAAGTTTTACAACTCAATACAGTTTCATGCTTTCTCAATATTCGTTTCTAACTCACCAGTATTCAATTAATTAAGAACAAATTACTAACCATTGTTACATTTTATTACCTTGTACCATACAAATACAAGAATAAATACATATTCACCTTTATATTAATTTTGTTTTGTCACCATACCAACTAGCTCTTACTTAAATAATGGTTTACTTCAAGTTTATAATGATTCGACACACTGCTTTGTTAAGAAATTTTATGGAAAGTACATTTACTAGTATTCATATATCTAATTATATTTTAAATTGATAAAAGCTTCAGATTTTAATTCTTAACTATTTTATCAAAATTTCATTTCCATTCAGATTAATTAACACAGCAGTAAAGAAAGTCATTATCAACCTGTCGCCAACCATTTACATATATGTCGCTCAATGTGTATTGGCCAGAGCTGTTGGTCAACAACAGGCTCCACTTTCTTTTAACTTTGATCTTGTGAAACCATATTCCAGCATTTGAGCCACGTTGTGGGAAAAGCAAGCTAAATGCATGTGAGTAAAGTGTTGCTACATATAAGCTTGTGGATTCTGCAAAGGCTAGTCAGGGATGACACTTTCCGATTAAACATTAAACTGGATTTTGCTTAGATGAGGCTTCCCTAAAACAAAGACCTATAAATACTTTCTTGATAGATCTTTGCCTAAAACAAACAAATCCATAAAAGGAAAAGTGTCGTCATTGATTAGTCTGTGCAGACTGGACAGGCTAATTTGCTACCACAATTTATCCACATGCATTAAGTCAATTTTTCTGCGAACAAGGTTCATTTATTAACAATGACCTTAAGTATTGACTTTTACCAAATGTGCCCATATGCAATAATATGTACAATATGTACAATAAATACATGTGCTTGCAACACAAAAGCTTAATTCGTTCTCGAGAAAATATGAAAAAAACATTTTTCTAAATATAGTAACAGTGACCTTTGCATTGATCATAACCATCCTGTGTGCAATTCCTGGATACAAGGAATCTATACATCAAGTTTCATTACAATTGCTTAATTTGTTTTAATGTCATGGAGTACAAAACATCTTGAACCCAAAACTCATATGAAATCCCACTCAATAATATAATAATACAACAGCTTAATTTAATTGGTTATTCAGCTAAACCAATTTACCTCAATTAAGTAACAGTGACTTTAATCCAAATTGCATTCTCACATAAATTTTGCTGCAATGCATACATGTTTGAAGTTGCACGAAGAAAGCTCAGTTTGTTTTTTAATTACTAAGCAGAATCAATGTTTTCTATTCTAAGTAACTGTGACCTCTGTAGGTCTGGATACAAGGTATTAATGTATCAAGTTTCATAACAATAACTCAATTTCTTTATATTAAGAGGAATTCATATTACTATATTTAGAAAAAATTACCTTGAACATAACACCACACAAACCATACGCAATCTCGGGTTGGGGTTGGTGAAACATTTGCTTCTTATGAAGTTTTATGGCAATGTCCAAGTTTGATGTGCTTTAAGCTTATGTTTAAAATTCAGAGTGTAAAATAGGCCCTTAATTATGACGAATGTCAAACTATAGACACCAAAGTTGGCAAATAAGGTCCTCGATAACAGATATAAATTTGAATGATATCCCTCAAGCCATTCCTAATAAAGTAGCTAACTGACAACTTTAACTTAGCCCAGACGGTAACATGAAGCTGGGGCAAGTAGTATAGCTTGCCTCTTCTTTGAAGTCCAGCTAACAACAAATGTACAACATACAAGTTTAATACTCTAAACCATTTTATCTACATGTATACAACAATCCTCTAACCATAAATATATCTGTAACAAATACAATTGAAATAGTAGAAATAGCATTTATTTAATTACCTTTATTAACCAGTAGATATCAGTTTATTGAAGAACTAGCACTTTTGGGTTCATATTTTAGAGGTAAATATGAGTCGCATTATGAGAAAACTGGGCATAATGCATGTGCGTAAAGTGTCGTCCCAGATTAGCCTATGCAGTCCTTAATTGGATTTTTGCTAAAAAGAGACTATATTTAAACAAAAAATGTCATAAAAGCCGAAAGTGTCGTCCCTGAATAGCCTGTGCAGACTGCACAGGCTAATCTGGGATGACACTTTACGCACAAGCATTAAGCCCCGTTCTCTCAGAACACGTCTCATATGAGTACATGGGTGTATAATCAGCCCCGTTCTATCAGAATACGTCTCATATGAGTACATGGGTGTATAATCAGCTCCGTTCTATCAGAACACGTCTTATATGAGTACATGGGTGTATAATCAGCTCCGATCTATCAGAACACGTCTCATATGAGTACATGGGTGTATAATCCAATCAATTTGAGCCTCCCTCTGGCAAAACGGAGCTTTATGTATTTGCGTGGTGTCGGCCAAGAATAGCTTGTGCAGTTTACACATGCTAATCAGGGACCAGACTTTCCCCTATTATTGTATTTTTTGTTTAAAGGAAAGTCTCTTCTAAGAGAACATCCAGTCCAGATGGAAATTGTCATCCCATATGTGCCTGTGGTCAATTCAGCACAGGCTTATCTGGGGTGACACTTCACGCACATGCATTGATCATCATTTTGCCATAGCAAGACCCATTCAATTAAATTCCTTGGACAAACGGGAATTTATGAATGAGTGATCCATGTTTGTCTAAATTGGTTTATTAGAAAACAATTAAGAAAACTGACACTTTGGGCAAAAAGTACGAAAAGTCTACCAGTCAAATAACTTTTATACTATTATTTATTAAATGTGTGAGTCCTACAAGTTATTGAACAGAATGCAAGTGAAAACTAATAAGAATAATAGTAAGTAATTATTGTATAAATTAACAGAAAAATAACAACTGGCAGTCAACGAACAACATAAAATAATATTAAAAGCTAAACTGCTTACCCTCTAAAAGACAATTACACAAAAGAAGCAAATCAGGCAAGAAATGACAACTGAAAGCAAAAATAATAGCAAACTTTGTTCATAACACCATGAAACAAAAAGCTAAGGTTCTTTAAGAAATTTAAAATACACAGAGAATCAATCCTCTCTATTTGGAAACAAATATCACAGTCACAAAAAAAGCTTGCAGTTTAGATAACAATAACCCGGTGTGGTACATATTTTACACAGATTCTACATTTCCTGTACAACGTTGATTCAAAATGAATTCTTTCCAATTTTGCAGAAATCCTCGATTATAGGGATTCCTTATTCTAAATATAGCACACTTAGTATTCCGCTCCAGACTGGCTCGGTGCATTTCCTGTGATGTAGAATTCTGGGAGATGAGAAGCAGCTGATGAACCAGTCCAAAACACATGATGGATGTCACCAGGATTGTGTAGCAGGCTCCGGAAAAACACAGCCCCCATCTGAAAATAACAATCTTTAATGAGATCTTTAATGCACACTCATGCCATAGACGCCTCAACAAATGTCTCATATAAATAAAAGGATATGCGATCTGGGAAAACTGGGCTTAATGCATGTGCTTAAAGTGCAGTCTGCACAGGCTAATCAGGCACGACACTTTTCCAACCCTCGATTTTTGATAAGAAGAAACTTTCTTTTAACAAAAAATCCATTTTAATGGATTCCTCAGCTGATTAGTAAAGGTAACACTTAAAAGTGACCTAGCAGACAACACTATACACTCCTGCATTAATCCCAGTTTTAAAAAAACGGGGCCTTTTTATTTAGCCCAGTTTTCCGAATTGAACTGCACCCAGTAGTTGCTGAGAAATAAACTAAACAAGCAAGTCATTGCATTATTTACTTATTTCGTAAATATTTTAGACATTCCATAGCCAAAGGGGGGATCATTAATGTTGCATCAGTAGTTTTAAGTCAGGGACCACCTTAATTTACAGTAAAACTTCATTAACTTTATTGTTTCAACAGTTCATAGTCTTAGGGACCAACACCAGTGCTGTTTTTATTGAGTTATTGATGCTCATGTAAAAGGTTGTAATTTCTTATTCAACTATGAACTATTTTGCCAGGTAAATGCAATTTTAAGACTTATCAAGTTTTTAAGTCAAAGATGTTGTACCGATATTTAACCCTTTCTCACTCAAAAGCAAAGTAAATGGTTATATGCAACCAGCATAAAACCAGAACAGTCTGTGAGTAAAACACAGGCTGTTCAGGTTTAATGCTGTATGCTGCTCATCAGTACCTTATGGTTTGAAACAAAGCCTTTTAAACTACAATCTAGTAAAAATGGTCTTAAATTTAAATTCAATTGGATGTTCTAGGGATCAAAGTGTGCATGTGATTTTACAAGTCTACATTGTGACCACAACCTACTTAAAGTCCCTGTACGCGTATGGAATGGAGCACGTCTGGCTGGAGAGGGAGGGGTCGCACACAGCAGCCAAGGTCAGGTAGCTGCCATAGTAACCAACAAACACAAACAGCGCCATGGCAACCAGGAAGGATCTGTGGTTTTTTCTACCCACACAGCTGTCAATCCTGGAACGAATATAAGTGCAGTGGATTGAATACGTTAGTCTTAAAGTGCATAGCGCTTAACAAGCTAGTCTATAAGTGCATAACCTTGAACAAGTCTTTTAATTTCATAGTCTTTAAGTGTATAGTGTTAAATATTGCTAGTTTTTAAGTCCAGTGTTCAACACACTTTTAAAGGACTTGTTAACAGATTTTGTATTTTTGGCAAAATGTCATTAAAATACCTTAACAAATGATAATAGCAAGAAAAACACATGCATTAAAATAGTGCCTTCCTCAGGATTTGAACCCAGATGTCTTGAAGCAAACCCTAAAAGACCACGCAGGCTTTAGTTTTAGTTTTATCAATAAATTGCTCATCAGAGTTTGAATTTTTTTTTCTTGAAACTTGATTTGGTCACCCTATGTTTTGAAAACATGAGGCCTGTATAGTGGTTACAAAGTTTTGTCTAACATTTGACCTGGTGACCTAGTTTCTGGTGACCCAGATTCGGCCTAGATATTGTTAAGATTAATATTCTGGTCAAATTTAAACAAGATTGAGTCATAAATGAGCCACTAGCATGTTAACAAGGGTTCTCAGATTTGACCAGGTCAAGTAGTTTGTTCACCCATTAGACCGACAATCAAACTCAGCTTAGATATTGCCAGGATAAACAATCTGACCTAGTTGCATCAAGATAAATAAGTGGGGCCTCTAGAGTGGTTACAAGGTGACTTAGGTTCGGATACACACAGCCCAGATTTGAACTCATCCTAGATATTGTCAAGATTAACATTCTCACAGATTCATAATTTTTGTTCAATTTAGACCAGCCCCCCCCCCCCTAAAAAAAAGAAGTATTACATTCCTTTTTGTTAGTCCACAATCTAATTAATTAACTAATTAAGTAAATATCAGCACAGAATGATAGTTTCTGGTAAGCACAATCTCATTGACCCACAAAGTTACATACCATACACAGTGATGGTCCCTGTTTGATATGCACACATCACAAGCCTTGCAATGACCTGACCTAGGGGAGGTAATTACACTGCAGCTTTCACACCAGTTAGCTCCCTTCACTTTAGAATTCTCTGGAATACAGATCATTAAATAAATTGGTATAAATCAGGGAAAACTGGACTTAATGCGTGTGCGTAAAGTTTCATTCTAGATTGGCCTGTGCAAACTGCACAGGCGAATCTGGGACGACTTTTTACACATATGCATAAAGCCCAATTTTCAAAGAACGCAGCTCAAATATATAGTATAACTTGTAAAACTATTCAGCTACATATATAAACCATTAAGACAAACAAGAAAAGTTTATACCAGTACAATCACAGTGTATATTAGACCTCCAGTTAAACTGGAAGCCTTCCTACAAATTCTCAAGAAAAAGATTGCACTAGCAATATCTGGCTAGGAAAGTAGTCTTCAATAGCCTCAATTAACCCTTTGCATGCTGGGAAATTTGTCGTCTGCTAAAATGTCGTCTGCTGAATTGTTAAAATTAGCATTTTCTTCGATTTAATTCAAAGAATACTATCAGAATAGCAAACAGTTTGGATCCAAATGAGACGCCACGTTCTGTGGCTGGATCCAAACTGTTTGCAAAGGCCTTTAAAATTCAGTTCCCGCACTGAAAGGGTTAAATTAAACTGACCTGGTTTTGTGTCTGGTGGGTCAATATCGTCCATCTGCACAACCTCAAAGTCCTCTAGAAGAGCTTCCTCTTTATCACGGGGATTAGGATTGCTCAGACCGAAGAAAGCGTAGGAGTTGTGGATATACGGCTGGACCTTGTCCTCAGGTATTATGCCCGGGTCATCTTTGGCAAGTTTTAGTGCCACACCCAGCATGATAACAGCGATTGTTATAATAAGGTTGTCAATAAATGATACATTTGTGTTTGCACATATAACCATTTCAAATAAGAAGTACATGAACACCAGTGAAAAAATTCCCCAGACCAAGAAAAATTTTGTTCGCAATTTTTGTGTACGCTTTCGCCATATTTGATAAAATGCGACACAAAAACATGGCAGGAATATCAGAATGAATCCTGTTGTAATTGGACCAATGGCTGCTAATGACAAGCTTGCTGGGATGATGATTATGGGTGTGGCTAACTCAAGGTTGACCTTGATGGCCCCTCCCCCTGTTAACCCAGGAATACGACATCTATCTGACAAGGTGTCCAAGAAACGGTCAATCAGAGATGACGGGATAGTCTCACACTTGAAGAACCTGTAATATAGAGTTTGTGCCTGTGCAAATCAGATTTAGCATAACAGATTTTAAGTACATGGCATACCTTATAGACTGATAAATCAAAGAGACCTTTGACAGTATGATTAAAGAATAAATACACTTTGCTTCTCTTTACCCATGGTTCCCATATAATATTTGCAAATCTTTCAGGTAGATAAAGTTTAAATCTTAATGAAATCATTACTTTAAGTTTTATTATTTTGATAAATAAAACTTATCAAAAGTAGTAACTTGATAACAAACAAATGAACATTGGCTGACGACATCTGGCCCACAATACCAGTACTCTTATCCCAGGAAAGGAAAAATAAAAGGAAATTAAATTAAAAACTGTGAACTTTCTAATCTCACTTAGAACCTTTCCATGACCCAAAACACAGGAAGGCTCTTTGAATATTTGCATGAAGTACTCATCATTCAAAATTTCACTTTGCTTATTTTGCTTATTTGAGCTTTGTTCTACGAAAACTGGGCTAAACACAGGTGCCAAAAGTGTCATCCCAGAATAGCCTGTGCAGACAACACTTTTGGCCTTAACAGGATTTTTGTTCAGAGAGACTACCTATAAGCGAAAAATTATACAAAAGCAGACTGCACGGCTTCATCTGGGACAACACTTTACCCACATGCATTACACCCAGTGTTCCCACATTGCTGCTCCTTTACAACCACCAACCTGTCTCCAATCTGATCTAGGGCTTCACAGTCACAGCAGCATGCCAGCAGATGGCTTCTGTCCCCATGTTTGTTCTCATACTCGCAGCAGCACAGAGCATCAGACGCCATTCTGATTTCAATAGCTTGGAGTACAAATTTGACAGTTCTATGAGTTTAAATTTGTCAATTAATAGCTGATGATATTAACTTTATAGTTTAACAAAAATGGACTTATAATAATATCATTGGCTAAAAAGAATAAATATTATAGAAGTAAAATAAAACAGGTGTTATTAAACACTTCTTTTATAAAGATTTTTTAGATCACACACTAGTTCAGAATAACCTTTATGTCCATTAATTAACAGATTTGCAATACCTGCTTATAACCATTTAGTTCTGTATGTATACAACAATATTAAATTAATCAGAAATGAAGTATGAATTGTGATCGAAAAGCTTGGGAACAAGTTAGTGTTATTGGATTGCAAACCTCGTATCCCTCAGATTGTGCTTCTGAGGTTGCGCTATGCATGATCAAAAAAGCCATAGAAATATACAACACAAATGTGTATTAAATTTTTACTACGCATTTTTCAAAATAAACTGCAACTCAACCCAGATTTAATTACTCCTTTGTTTCATATTATTAACTGCTACAATCCAAAATTTAATGAGGACCAAAATTCAGCAACTCTGTCTCAATTACGCTAATAGTACTACTGACAGATTTAGGATCAATAATGTGAACTTGTTGAGATAACATAAACATCTGACCCAGGGTGTTAATGTTCCCGAGCTTCTAACCCTGTTAATGTTTCTGAGCTACTGAATTTTAAATTTATGAATTTTAAGAATGGTTTAAAAATGTGTAAATGCAAGCAAGTTCCCATCCGTACTGGTTAGAAAGTATTTGTCGGACAAAAGTGTGTATATCACAGTTTATTTTTAGGTCCTTCTAGCCTCTTCACGAGGTCTCTGTAGCCCGACCTGTGTGGGACAAAATGTAGGTTTTTTGTTGAATAACTTTCTTAATAATACTAATTTTTTAATAAAAAATTTACTGATACATCCGGGGTTGGTCATTTACAAGCAAATGCAAACAAAACATTTTATGATGTGCGCATGCATTATGTACTAGGGCCGTATTTGAGGTCATTAAAGGGAGGTAATTTTCCACTGAACTGAAGTACTGACAGGATATTTAAATAAATTGAGTAATTGGAAACAAACTAGAGTTGCAATGAAACTTTTCTTAACATTAGCGTTAAAATAAAGTAAATACATTAATATGATGGTTCAATATGTCATCTTCTGCACGTGTAAATAGAGTTATAATTTGTTTTCCGATATCAGTGCAAACAACGGACTATAAATAAACATGTTTATTCATAGATCTTTCATCTTACAATATGATACTTTTCAAGGGAGAAAATCAAAACAGTGAATTTATAATATGAAATGAGATTTGTTTTTATTTCTTTGAAACGTTTACGAGGTACATTTTGCAAGCAATTCAGATATCTGTATACAACAAAAAATGTCGAGTTTAAATACACAAAAGCAATAATTTAAATGCTGTAAGAGTGTTCATCACATCAGTGTCTGGTTAAGTAAAAGGTTGTAAGTAAAATAATTGAGAACCTCTATTTGTATTGTAGAAGACAAACTAAAACCACAAGCACACAGGTTGGTAAGGAGATATCTTTTGCAAATGCGCATGCTATTAATATCCCTCGCACAGATGCCAAATTTGTAAACAATACCATTAAACACTACAATACTTGCCTTTGAACAAATTGATGCTATAAACTTTAAGAAAACAAGAATTTGTAAGTACGTGACAAAGAAAAGTGTGTTAAAGCATAACAATACTTGAAATAATTAGTTAGTCCGGTAAATACATCTGTTCAAAAACTACTTGCTAACCAGTAAGTAAATCAAATATGTTTTGGAAAAGCGTGGGGATATTGTGGTTATCTCTGCCGTCTGTCTGTCTGTCCATCCTGGCCACTATTATCTCCTACACTATTAGCACTAGAACTTTGAAACTTACACACATGGTAGCTATGAGTGTATGTGCGATGGTGCACTATTCAGAATTTTGATCTGGCCCCTGGGTCAAAAGTTATGGGGGTTGGAGTGGGGCCGGGTCAGATTTCTTCATTTCTACACTGATTGTCTTCAAATTGATACTGAGCCTCTCTTATGACAATACGGTCAATCTCAACTATGCATGGCCCCATTACATACCCTGGGGCGCCCCGCCCACCCAATATTGCCTTTTACTATAATTTCTTCATTTCTACACCCATTCACTTCAAATTGATACTGAACCTCTTTTATGAAAATACAGTAAATCTCAACTATGCATGGCCCCATTACCAACCCTGGGGCGCTCCGCCCACATAGGCCACGCCCACCCAAAATTGCCATTTACTATAATTTCTTCATTTCTACACCGATTTACTTCAAATTGATACTGAACCCCTCTTATGACAATAAGGTCAATCTCAATTATGCATGGCCCCATTACCAACCCTGGGGCGCCCCGCCCACATAGGCCACGCCCACCCAAAATTGCCTTTTACTATAATTTCTTAATTTCTACACCGATTCACTTCTAATTGATACTGACCTTCTCTTATGACAATACAGTGCCCCAGATAAGCTGCGTATCAGCGTCTTTCACCCTATTAAAATGTTTAAAAACGCAACGAAATACAATATCATGCGTATTGAAAACGCATCAGATTTGACTTTTACGCAAATTCGTCACATTTGATGCGTACGATACAATAGCTTTGATCAAAAATGCTAGCTTTAATCGAAAATGCTTTGCTCATTTTAGGTATTTTCTCTTTGGAATTATTATCGTAATGCGGCAACGCTTTCATTCAGCAAGCATCTGGATGATGGCGCAGGAAAACAGTCAGTTATCCAAACGCTCTGCGGACTAGATTTTATAGTTAAATAAAGCGTCTGACCAAAGTATTTACGACGACATACATGCGTTTTAAATCTGACTTAATCCGCCGTTCATTGTGTATGTCTTTGTAAAGCGTCTGTACTTTCATCTTCTATAAGGATGCGTAATGAAGTCTATAATTTAAGAGGTCGAAAGACGTCCGCGATTGTTGCGCAAAAATATCAACCAATCACAAATGTTTTCGAATCAAGAAAGAAAAAGCCAATAAGTGCTGACTAATTTGTGTTATCATTTTTTTTCTGTTTAACAATTTATATTATGGACAGTTTCAAGAATTGAATGTGTTATGAAACATTCAGTTTATTAAAGTAAATGATGATAGCTTATAGTTTTATTGAATCAATACAAGTGTGCAGCTTCAACAGAAGTAAAACGGCAATGATTTTACGATATGCATTTTTATATCTCATTTCACCCTACAGTACAGCCAAAGCAAAAACATAATCCGCGGCTACGCCATGGCCAGATTATTAGTACGCGGCGGCCAAATCGTGTGTTGACACGGCGTATCGCCGTGGCACTTGGCATCGATCCGCGCAACGATGCCGAGTCTGTAGTTAACCTCGCGTACTTTCGCGGAGTAAATCCGCCGCATACGTACGCGGCGGATCGAGTGAAAGATATCCACCTTCATGAACATACATGTATGTGTAGCGTAGAATTAATTTACGCGCAACTGTTAATGTTTCGTTCGATTATCATTATTAAATTTGTAATCCAAAACACTTCGGAATTTTAATGCTAACGCGACATTTGGCAAATTCTAGCGTCAAATAAACAGTGCTAAAATATTCTTTGTTTCATAAAAAGCGCGCGAAAATTATGCAGACATGTAGAACGTCGTTAGGAAAGTTTGGGTGTATTTTGTGTTGTATAAATACATGAACATCACGTCAGGCGTAAATCGCGTGTTCAGTGGGAAAAAAACACGCCCCGATTAGACGTTATTTCATCATCTCTATAAATTGTAAAAAATGCCAAAATGTATTTGATACTAAAGGAAATATCCAGATGTTTGTGTATGGTAAATATTTACCAGCATTTGCTTCAAAACTGGATTATACGGGATTATTGGGTAATTAGTAGCGATATTAACTATATAATATGAACAAAATTAAACGTGTTTATATACGCATATTCAAACAATAGTTATAATAAGCTGATAAATAACAAAACAACAAATACGTCGTCACCGTCTTGATTATTGATGTGGCTTCAAGCTGCTAATTTTCTCAGCTTAAATATAATAGCAAATTCAACATGCAATTAATTTATAAAACCACCATATGCAGGAGCCTTGACCACTTGTATGTGCGAAAACATAATTACGTTACCTTGTTTATGTGTAAAATACATACACTACGGGCGGGAAACAAACTTTATTGGCCAGACACATTAACTATGCTTACATGTATATGCTAATACAATCCGCGCACAATAAATTTATTATGATTTTAATTATTATTATAATTGTTCTTTCAAAATTTGTTAACTACATGTAACTAATAATTTTTAAAAGATTTTTTATTTCATGATGCGTATCGACTAGGCATCATGTCGCGGATCGCGGCATGCCTTGGCGGACAGATGCGAAGTTTCGTGGCGAAATGTGTCTTGACGCCGCATACTGACGCGGCTTCAACGACTGATGCGGCATCGACTTGTTTCACCTTGCCGTCGCGGATCGCGAAATACATTTGTTCCGCTTTGGCTGTACTGTATTTCAAGAGTGAAATCACCCTATTTTTCAAAATCAATGAGTGAAAACCCTATTTCCCAAATAATTATCTGGGGCACTGCAATATGGTCAATCTCAACTATGCATGGCCCCATTACCAACCCTGGGGCGCCCCTGGGTCAAACATGCAGCGTGGTGATACGCGTCGGCCTCTGCCGCGCCATTTCTAGTTTCAAAAGGGTTTTGCAATTTTTAATAGGGATGAGTCAAAGAAATAGAATGGGGCCACAGATTATAACAAGGTGGGGCATAACAATGAAAGTCCCCCACCTCAGCACTATTTTGCTTAGCTATATTCCTTAATATTAATGTGAAATTGTTATGCTTTGAGGTAATGGTAGCATATTTAAGAGACTGTAAATATTTTCATCCCAATTTGTTGGAGGTATTTAACAACGAAAAAAAGACGTGCACATTATGACATTGAAGGATAAATCAATTATTTCCATCCGACCTTATTACATCCGAATAAATTACACACTTGATTGTTTCCAATCAATGATAGAATCTGCAATTACTATGATGTTTTATACACATGTTTAGATACCTGTACTCACCTTCTTAGTTATATTTTGAATGAATTATACATAAAAACACTGACAGCACACTGATGCGGTACAAATTGCATAAAATAAATAATCATTTGCTGTTGTTGTTCAAGAAATTGCACGCATGCGCGCATCGTGTGGGAAAAACCCATCAAAAAACGAAAGTGACAATTAGAAGAATTATTATTAGTCATTACATGTTCATGTTTTCTACATGATTCGTACAAATTTCAATCTGTATCTGAATGATACGTTGATGTTAAAGATCTAAATGTAAGTTAATTTTGTAATTAGATTGCGCAATGTGACACCTTATGTACAGTCCTTTTATGTACCACTTTGAAACTTTACTACTGGTACATATATGATATATTATATAGGTGTTATTGTCCATTCATTCATAGCAGTATGGATAGGCAATAATTACCTGTGCAAACAACTTTGATTAATTTGACTCAAGTGTTGATCGAGTCAAATTTGTGAATAGTCAAATATTGCAATTCTTTGTACTGAATCAATATTTTCTTGCTATCACTCAGATCAGTATCAGAAAAGTTGTATGATAATATCAGGGATGTATAATATAGTAATACATCCCTGGATAATATACTGAGGCAAATATGACATTTCAATTTATACTTCATTTGATTGTAATACATGGATGTCAGGGCTTGAATTTAACTTTTTTTGATACTTGCAAAACATTGCGAGCAGCTTTAATAACAACTCGCAAAATCAAAAACATTCTTGCAAATTTTAGCTTTATATTAAGTTATTTTCCCCAATTTTTACTGTTTTCATTCAGGATTTAATTTCTGTTTTTTTCCTAACTCAACGGTTAACTTTGCTTTATCTTTCGTATTGTTATTACCGTCTGTGGGCAAAAAGAAACTAGTTATTTTTTCGCAAATAGTCTGTTTAAGTTAAATGAACACTTGTGAGTAGTAGACTGTTTCACGTTCTTTGTACCAATTCCATCCGCGTATCTGTAATATAAGTATACCAGTCTACATACAAGGTGTGTGCTTCCGCATACGGGTATTTGGACATTCTATAATTTGACCTACGGTTTATTGTCCATGACGTGGAGTGCATTTAGCAATATTACTTGTGTTTTTTTTTCACTATTTATTTACTCGCAAAAAATACTAGTGGCTTAAAAGTTAACTCGCAATCGGTATTTTTCACTCGCATTTTGCGAGTGTGCGAGTGTTAATTTCGAGCCCTGGATGTGTCTGTATTAAAGGACTTGATTAGTTTTATTTATTGTGAAAATTAAATATTTATTTTATGATATGGGATATAATTGAAATGGACTTTAATCATTTACATCAATTTCAGGTTAGAATAATGAATCATTTATTACTACTGGGGCTAATAAATTACACTAAGACACTCACTGACACTTAGACAATCTGGCAAACAAAATAAATCTATGGCAATATATCTTAAAGGGATCTTTTCACGCTTTGGTAAATTGACAAAATTGAAAAAAGTTGTTTCAGATTCGCACATTTTCGTTTTAGTTATGATATTTGTGAGGAAACAGTAATACTGAACATTTACCATGGTCTAATATAGCCATTATATGCATCTTTTGACGATTTTAAAACCTAAAAATTATAAAGCGTTGCAACGCGAAACGATTGAATAATTTGGAGAGTTCTGTTTTTGTCGTTAAATTTTGTGAAACTACGAAGATTGCTTATATAAGGTATAAAATACGTCATGTATGTGTACTCGGCGGAATAGCTCAGTAGGCTAAAGCGTTTTTACTTCAGGACTCTGGCAGGACTCCAGGGGTCACTGGTTCGAAACCTGCTCCGGGCAATGTTCTTTTCCTTTTTTTAATTTTATTCTTGATTTTTTACTGGAGCTTTTACGATCCAATGTTTACATTTATCAATATAAAGCATTTAATGAATAAGTTAAAAAATGCCAAAATCTGTGAAAAGGCCCCTTTAAGTCTAAACTCATGAATAATATCACACAAAAAACATTTGATTAATAACACACATCAATATTAAACCATATATTATTTTTCTCTATATATTATATGTATGGTAGATAAAGTGTCAGATAGTGCCGGTACATAAACGGACAGGTACATAAGGTGTAACATTCAGATTGTGTGGGACATAATTATCAATAAATTTATCTTTTAATTTTTATGTGTACTTATCCACTTTTCATGTATATACAGCCACTTTACTTTTTATACTGGATGAACAATATTTCAACACAAGAAAGGCATTTAATTTTATTTTTTTTATGTATTTTGAACAAATTAAATGCCAAAAAGATACATTATAAGATATTTATATTGTAAAAGGCCACTTCTTATATGTTTGTACAGTTTCATCATAACTAATTATAAGAGAGACAGTATATACATTGTAATCACTAGCTCATACAATCCTATTCTGTTTTATCAAAATATAAGTATCATGCAGCATTTCCATGGAACAATCAGTTTTGGTCTACTTATTATTTCATGACACTGCTTGGATAAAATTTGAAAAAAAAAACAATTATGTATTTGACAAAGCAACATGTATACATTCTACAAATATAAAACCCCAAGATTTAAGTATCTTTCAGTGTCTGTTTTCCTGGTGTGTTAGACATGATGAAAGGGACTTGTTCACATACATGTACTTTGATTTTATTTTAATGTCATGAAAAAAGCTGTAATATTTAGCATTATTATAATAAAATTTAACAAGATAAAGTAAATGTGCATATGCTTTGGAGCAAACATGCGACCTCTTGCATCAAAACATGCTTACACTACATCGTTCAGGCTTTTGAATTTTCTTGGGTGATGTAAATGATACTTCTGTCTATACACATTTTAGCTCATTTTTCAATGTAAAGCAAACTGTATACCAGTATTTTTTTTCATTGCCAAATCATAAACACAACAATATTTTAAACATTTTTCTATGCAAGGAGTTTTATTTTGCTTGTTTGGATATAGTGCATTATTTTTTTTAATAGATCTATGTCATTTTTCTGAAAACTGTTATTTTTCCTAAATGTGAACAAGTCCCTTAGAGATGTCAAGGATTCAGACCTGAAGTCTCAGTTTTTTTGCAGGCAATAAGTATGTGGGATCAACTTGTTACCTATGTAAGGATAGCTTAACAGAATGTTTACTTCTTTTGATATGATAAACTCACAATACAATCAACATTTAAGACTTGTTCAGGCAACTCATTGATTCAAGTGTAAAAAAACTACTTATTTCAAAATATAACATTTTCATATTTTTTTTCAGGTAGCATTGTTGCATGTTAGAGTGATTAAAATTTGTATTATATTTTGAAGAAGAAACCTTCTGTAAACGAGTGTGTACATTTATGATAATTATTATTTACTACTTCTAAACAACATTGCCTTAGAATACATACATCATTTGGTGAAACGACAAAGAAGGTCTGACTTACGCCCACATTTTTTAGAATTTGATTGCAGACTTACTGCAATATGAAGATTGATTCGGCTATTAACTATTGGGCCAAACATTACTTTTGGATTGAAACTTAGTTTGAATTTTGTGTGATGCTTCAGCAAGATTATAAACAGATAACAGAACACCGGTGCAGATGTAGAGGCATGTCAAAGTCAGTGCCACTGATAGATTTTTAGACTATTTCTTGGGTGTACATGTGTAGGTATTTGCATTATCCAAAATCAAACCCAGAACAACCTTAAGTGGAAAGAATTTACATAAAAAAATACACACCTATTTTCATAATGGTGGAAGTTATGTGATAATGAATACATGATTGTGTTTTCTTTTTTTTTAGATCAAATAGCCTGGCCAGTGTGAGTGATAAGTTTATTAAGCCTTGAACTCATTTATTTTTCTGTAGACAAAGAGTTTAGCTAAACATTAAAAAGTTACAAAATTTACCTTATCACTGTAGAATATTAATTACATGAGCCAATCTTATATCTGCTAAAACAAACAAAGCATACAGGTCAACAGTATGGGTCAGTGTTGTAGTAAACAGGAAAAATACAGACAAAAAGGCAATCCAGAAAAAGAACATAGGGCAGAGAATGGCAAAGCCAAAGCAGCACCCCAAAAAGGGGATGAAAATAAAAGAGCAGAGCCGCCTGAAAACATGACAAACAAAGCTGATAAAGGTAATACACTAAATTATTTAAAACAAATACTTAAACATGTATGTTTATCCATAAATGATATTAATTAGTTAAGTATTGGGTTAAAAACTTAAAGTTGACTATGATGTGCATGTATTTTATTTTATGTGAGAAATTCTGTTGCTTTGGTTAAACTGAAATTGTTTATAAATATGTTATAAATATAATAAATCAGAAACAAATAGGCATTAAATCCATGCAACTGTTTTATTTGATTTTTGATAAGTAAGTATTATCCAGAAGCATCTAAATTTGTATGCTGGTTGCTAAGGAGGAAAGGAAGAAACCGGTTGATTATGATGTTAGCATGTCAATGATCAAGGTCACTAGAGCTTGTAACATAATATTCATTTTTGCACAATCTCTAGAGAATGTTTTGACCTAAGATATTCTAAATTGGCAGATGGTTGCTTTGGAGGGAGGGAAGGGGTAAGCATCATGCTTTTTGATTGTGAGGTCAGAAGGTCAAACATCATAGACTCAGTTGTTCCTAACATAAGATTTGTGTCTGCACAAGAGCTAAACCACTCTTTTAAGTAAGGTCATCTTAATTGTTACTAGTGCTTACCTGTAACGAAAGAAAGATTTCTATTGTTTTTAAGGTCAACATATTAAGAATCAAGGTTGCAGATGCTTGAAAACATGAAGTCGTTTGGCTACAGTATCTACAAAACGCTTTAACCTTTTACCATATTGTATGGTATACTGGTTACTGGTGCGGTTTCTTAACGAATTTAAGATAAAAGGTTAAATGGTCTTATTCACAGTCTTGGTACTATTTAAACTGTTTTCTCCGTAGACCATTTTCTTGTTTCAGGATGTGTATAAAACTATGAGCTACGATCATAATTAGTATGCAGGTTATACGGAAGGAATGATGAAGCTTCTAATGTCAAGGTCAAGGTCTTAGATGAAAGTAATATGAGCAACGTTTCCACAGAATATCTTTAATTAAATATACTGGTTCATCTAGAGAATGAAGGATCCTATTTATTTTGAGATTAAAAGTCAAGGTCAAAGGGCCATGCGATATTACAAATCTCTTAAGCAAGTGAACGTATTGGCTTAAGGATGATGGGCATACAGGATTCTTCAAAGTGTGTTGCTATTTATTACTTTTATATCCAAGATATATTACATGTACTTTTTGGTTATGAAAAAATGTTGCTTATATAGAAAAACACAATCCTTACTTCCAATCCATTATCTAGTGCTTTACAAAACGTGTTGTAAAGGTATGTGCGCTGGTTGACAGTCGAGTCACCAGGCTTAAATCCGGATTGAAATCTTGTAAAAAATGTGACACGAAAAAAGTTAAATACATATTTATAGATAATCCGTTTTAATACTTTTTCCATGGTATTCAGAAGTGAAAAGTATAAGCATTTGATAAAGTCTGACATAGTGACCTTTTAATGAAACTGAAACGCGCCGGTACCAAAGACAAACTTCTGAACTGGTTTTCTAACTATCTGTATCAAAGGCATCAAAAGGTAGTGGTTGCCGGGGCCTCATTTTCCTTAGCCGAAATCAAGGTTGGAGTTCCACAGGGCTCCATTCTTGGTCCCCTATTATTTCTTGTATATATTGATGACATTGTAAATGACATTCAAGCTCATATAAACTTATTTTCCGACGACACTGGTTTATTCGTGGTTGTTGACAGTCCAAATTCTGCAGCCGCCGTTTTAGAAAGCGATATAGACAACATCGCTAAATGGTTGGTAAAATTCAATATATGGTTGGTAAAATTCAATCCATTGAAGTCAGAATCACTTGTTATATCGCGTAAGAGGGACAAACCCTATCATACTCCTATCCATATGTACGATACTCCGATTCCCGCAGTGAACAGTCACACACATTTAGGCGTTATTCTGTCAAATGATGGAAGTTGGCATCAACACATTGGGTGTATTTAATTAAAGACCTTGTCACGAGTCAACCTTTTATAAAAAGCTTCGTTTTCGCCTTGACCGAAGATCACTTGAAATAACTAACTTCACGTTTATTCGACCTATTCTGGAATATGCAGATATTGTATGGGATAATTTCACGATGTATGAAAAAAGAGTTAGATACAATTCAAACTGAAGCTTCCCGCATTGTTTCCGGCTGTACCCGACTCGTGTCCTTAAGATAACTGTCTAACAAAATTGGCTGGGAAACTCTTGGAACAAGAAGGTCCAAACATTAAATCATTCTTTTCTTTAAAATGGTCAAAGGTCTAAGTCCAGACTATTTGTCCTCACTGTCCCCACAATCAGTTGGCGAGCGATCTACAAGATCATTGCGTAATTCATCCCACTTAGATGGTGCTCGTACTAGGACTTCTCTGTACCAACATTTCATCTTATCCTCAACAATTGCTGCTTGGAATTCACTTCCAGACGAAGCAAAGCTTGTTGATAACATATCTGATTTTAAAAAGGCCACGGATCTTAAGAAACCTCGTATTTATCCATTGTTCTATTATGGTAAGCGAAAACAGCAAGTACGTGCTGCACACACGTCTAAGAACTAACTGTAGTTCTCTTAATACACACTTATTTGATAGAAATCTGGTTCCATCGCAACTTTGTCAATGCGGAAAAATAGAGAACACTACTCACTTTTTTATGGTCTGTCCATTATATGCAGCAGTAAGATTAACTCTAGTTAGAACTATAGAACAATACACGGATATATCACTCCGCACATTACTGTATGGGGATGATAATCTTTCCATCAGAGACAATTTTGCAATGTTTGATGCAGTTCATAGTTTCATCGAAGGCTCAGGAAGAATCAGAGTGGTATAACTATCGGCTCTCTATGTTTCATCATTGTTTTTACAAACAAATTCTTTGATTATAATTACACCAGCAATATTTTATTTCTTAATACATTGTTTCAACATTTTTAATTAACGTTGATTCCATTCATACTCAGAAACTTGATTTAACTCGAATGCTTATTCAAATGTTTTGTGATTAAAATGCAAATACCGCCACTATGTTTGTAAATATACTACTGAGGAAAGAAAACCCTACTAGCCTAGCTATCGTTCCAATCCTATCAACTTTAGATGCGTTTATTTATATTGTAATACACATTGTTGAATAAATATGTTTACACCAGAAATGTTGTTTGCCAATGTTTAATCTTAAAACCAGAATATGACACTCTTATCTTTTAAAACTTGTGCGTTTTTTACATAATAAAGCTTTTTTTTATCCATTACAGACACAAACAGTCGTCTGGTAGAGCAAGTGGATAAAAAAAATCCAGCTGTAGTAAAAAAAGATGTGTCAGCAAAGCCAGACAATGGTCTTGGCATCAAACACCCTACGTCCACGCCTCCTTCCAACAGGCCTTTAACGGGGACAAAGAAACACAGTCGAAAAAAGGTAAAAAAAATGTCTGGAAAAATATTGAAGTTGAACCATCCGTCTTATGTCTGTTTGTGTTTATTCCTTCTAAATTCTTAATGTTATGGCCAGGTCCTTTTCCTTCTTAAGAAAGTTAAAAAGGCCTCTTCCCCTAAGAGAAAGGGAACTTACCCTAAGAGAATTTCTTTAACATAATGCAATTTTGCACCTATTTCAAGCTTACTTTGGGAAATGTTTTCCCCTTTTTCAGTTTTGTCAATATCTGTTTTCCCAAAATGTAAGACCAGGCCTTTTCCCCAAATCAAGAAAAGGCCTTGATGGCTGTGTGTCGACATTTGGCTCCATGATTATAATTAACAAAAAGACTACAATCGGACCGAACTTGGCAAAGATACTACTTGTAATATGTCTGTGAACATCCTATGAGAAAGTCATTTGGATGAATTAAAGATGGGTATCACAAAACAATAAATGCTCGTGTATGTAAGTAATAACGATGTACAAAATTGTCAAAATTCCCATTTTATAAAGTGAATGACTTTATAAAATGGGAATTTTGACATTCTGGACAGAAATTTGTTAACCTGAAATAATTCAAGAAGTATTAAAACTAGGGTACTGAAAGTCAGTTTGTTGATAGAGGGCCCTATAAGGAACATGCGTGCTTTTTCTGTTGTTTTCTCTGATAAAATTGTGGCTGCTATAATTACAGAAAAAATTGAACGATCCAATATGGATCTTGGGATAACTCAAAAAGTACATAAGTTGATTAATGAAATTCTTACTAGGAAAACACTAACCCAGTTAACAGTTTGACTTCTGTGGACTTTCCCTTGATATTTAAGAAGAAGTCAGCAGCTAAGTCCGGCAACTCAAGTAGCAGTGGATGGACAGACAGCAGTGAAAGCAGCGAGAGCAGTGACTCCAGTTGTATGATATGTTTTTAATATGTTCAATTTTCAAACTTGAAAAATTCCTTTTCCTCTTTTGCACTTCTTATAAGCTGTGTCCCTATACTAGTATTTGTCCACATAGAATCCCATACATTGGATCAGAATTATTAGGGAACCATTGTCCGGGTTGTCAAAATAACATAAGATCCAATATACGTCTTTGTAAAAAAAACATATTTTGTTCACACAGGAAGATGGAGCATAAAATAAGAAAGTCCGGGGAGTCAAAATAATCTAGGAACCAATGTCCGGGCGTAGGAACCAATGTCCGAAGACTGTCCACAAATCGTGTTTGAAGTGTTATTTGAACATTTATCAGACAATTTTAAAATTACTTTAAACAAATAATCTTTTTAGATCGAGTGTATCCCACAACAAATTGTTCACTACCTTAAAGATTAAGGCCACATTTAGGCTATGGCAATTCACAGATTTTCTGAGTGTGTAACTTCATCATTTATCAGTCAATGGTAAACAAACTTGCTACAAATGATCACCATTAAGAGGATGGCGTGGTACACGTACGTTTTGAGTTCAAGGTCACACTAAGAGGTCGGATAATGACAAAAATAGTTTGTAATGTATATTTTAATTTGCAAATCGTACAAACAATAGTGACATGCCCTTTGTTGGTGTCCATACATGTGTTATGTGAGGCATCCATATATGATACACATCTAGTTGTTTCTGCGGGCAGTAATGTAGGAACTCTTTTATAACTTTTACCTATATATATTCTTTAAAAGTTAAAAAACGTTTAGGTAGAAGTTGTGGCAGTGCTTGTTTGCTTTTAAATGTGCTAATTGTGAGCTTTTGTGATCGCCTTTTGTTTCTTTGTTAGTCTCGCATCGTTGTTCGTTTATTATCAACGCTTGGAATGTGGACTCTCTAGAGGCCATATTTATTGCCAAATCTTTATGAAACTTGGTCAAAACATGTGTTCTAATAATATCCCGGTCGAGGTAAAAACTGAGTCACTTGGGTTCAAATACAAGGTCACTAGGTCAACTTAAAGAAAATGTTGGCAAAAACTCTAAAATTAAAGTCACATCTTTTGCTAAATAATCATGAAACTTGCCTACATATTTTGTCCTAATGATATCACTGCCGAGTTCGAAAATGGTTCTGGTCCGTTGAAAAAACATGGCCCACAATGATGCATGGCAGTTTTCTTTTTATAGCTATAGTAAAGTATTGTGAAACCTCTAGAGGCAAGTTCCTTGCCCAATCTTCATGAAACTTTGTATGAACATTTGTCTCAATGATGATCTTAATCGATTTTCAAACTGGCTCATGTGGTATCAAAAACTAGGTCAGTGGGTCAAATTAAATTAAAAGTCTGTTAATACACTTGAAATCACATTTTGTTTTGCCAAAGCATCACGACACTTGTTGATAATATTTGTTCTAATAATATCTTACCTGAGTTCTAAAATGGTTCTTAAAACGCAGCATAAGTAGATACAAAAAATCATTTCCTTCGCGTCTCAGGTGAGCAACCAAGATCTTTTGGACCGTTTTTTCCCCGCATGTTGATTTGCATCTTTTCTTACCTCAATTGCATGTATAATTTAGTATCATCAAATTTATACACTGTACATCGATGCTTTCCTCAGATGGTAAAGAAAACAAAGGGGTGAAACAGAAAGGAAATACTATCGTGTATTCGAAATCTAAAAGCAAGACTACAGTGAAGGGGAACAGCTATAAGGTTGATAACAGGAAAGGGGTTTTAAACATCACCGAAATCGGACATCAGACAGTGGTGGGTAAGTATCATTTAGTGAGACTTGAACGTATGCAGTGGTTGATTTAAAAATGAGCAGAACTGATAATAATGTGTACGCTCGAAAAAAATATATATGAACTGTTATTATATACCTGCTTTATGTTCCCAAAAAAATACAAGTTGTATCAATCGGTAAAATACAACTGCACAGAAATAATTCCCGTATTATGATACTCGCTAGTTTTCAAATTCTGTATTACCATACTAGCCGGACTACTTTTAATGACGTCACTTTGAATGCAGAAAATTACAAGAGCATTTTTGGTTTATTATGAACGCTTAAACTCATTTTTTTAACTTAAATGATTCAAAGTTGTATATAATAAAAGGAATATTACGCAAGTCAATTGTTACAAGTGTTTGTATCAGTCTCGTGGCTTGCGCTATTTCGTCGACAACACACAAGCCACTCGATGACTAGCGTAATATTTCGTATGTATTGTAGAAGCTTCTGCTAAGATTTGAATACACAAACATAGCAGTGCTTGCATTCAAATAATTTTTTTGACAGTCAGTTTATGGTGTTTTGCGTCCTGCAATGTGTGGAATCAACTACTAGAAGCAACATTTTTAGCTTTATCTGGATTAATGTTGGTCAGAATGTTTATCTGGACTATCAAATCCCTCTTGTTTTATGTTAGGGCGCCACTCAAAGATGACAGAGACATCATTTTAACCTACTGCGTTCTTATGCTTAAAAAAGAACCCTGTTCAACACATGGATTTATAGAATAATAATAAAGACGTCAAAATGTGATCATAAAATGGCCGTACACACCTTGTATTAATGGATTATTGTTTTGTTCAGAAATGTATGTAGGAATTTAATATTTATCTTTGACTGATAGTCATTTACCTTGATATGTAAATGTATACATATATTGTTAGACAAACAGGTATATGCATTTGGTTTTGAAGAAACAGTAATATTTTGCAGTAAAACTCTTCTCTGGTACTGGCTACAGTCTAGAAGAGGCTTGTGATTTTGAAAAACGTCAGCTAAATGAAATTCCTGCTGGATGCTTGGTGAACTTGCGAGGGAAACAGCTTGTACAGGAATATGTATTCAACACTCAAGTCCGTTCCGATGCCTCAGCTTGGGTGGGCATTATAATGCTTGGTGATGTAGCAGGCACTTGTTTTCGTGTCGGAGACAAGAAAATAATGACAGCACTGCACGTGATAAAGCTCATGTTGGAAAAATGTATGTATTTGTTTACTCCATAGTAAGCTAAAGGGTGCCTTTTATGAACTTTGCTTTCTGGTTTGAATGTCTGTCGCAACAACATCCATCTGTATTGTGTGATCCATAATGGCTTTATGTTTTGATAATTTGTGTCGAGCCCGCTTGAGGAACGTTAGATAAAGCATTCACAATGGTGGAATATCTGTACGTGGGTGTGTGAGTCTGAGGTTGTCCAAACTGTAACTTGTTGTGGAACAAAGAGCCGTGACGATGTGTAAGGTAAGGACTTAGTCCGATGTGTCTTACGTTAGGACTAAGTATGATATGGGCTAGGTAAGGACTTAGTCTGATATGTCTTGGGTATGCACTAAGTCTGATATGTCCTAGGTAAGAAATATATCTGATATGTCCTAGGTAAGGACTTAGTCTGATGTGTTCTATGTAAGGACTAAGTCTGACATGTCATAGGTAAGAACTAAGTCGGATTTGTCCTATGTAAGGACTAAGTCTGATATGTTCAAGGTAAGGACTAAATCTGATATGTCCTAGGTAAAGACTAAGTCTGATATGTCCTAGGTAAGGACTTAGTCTGATATGTCATATGTAAGGACTAAGTATGATGTGTTCTTAGTAAGGACTAAGTTTGATGTTTTCTATGTAAGGACTTAGTCTGATGTGTCCTAGGTAAGGACTTAGTCTGATGTGTCCTAGGTAAGGAGTTAGTCTGATATGTTCTTGGTAAGGACTTCGTCTGATATGAAAGAAGAAATAATGCAGATATTCGACTTGGAAAAAACAAACAATTTCTTAATACATGTACATTTTGTTGTTAAACAGATATTCAGATATATGATCGTTTAACTTACATTGTTTTTTTTCTTTTCAGCTTACATCCCATTGCATTCTGGCAATCAAAATCTTCCGGTGTCAGCTATTTTTGTAAAAAGTGGTATGTGCTTTAATCTAACCTGAGCATAACGTTAAGAATGCTCATATTTATATTTTGTAAGAGCCTTTGATCGTGGTCGGTCAGTTTAGTCCAGCCCGTCGTCAATATTGGCGTATGTATGGAGGTCACATTAATTGTCCAAATATTATCTTTGTAATTTTTTGTCAGAATGATATATAATTGCAAAGTTTTCAACCGCGTCATGTTGGGTCAAAGGAAAAGTCTCTTGTGCAAGAAGAAAGGAAAATGTGTAACCAAAAGCAATGTTTAAGCTCACATTTGATCACCCTATGTCCGGCATTCGTCGAAATGCATCGATAGTCATGTTTCTCGCGGTGTTTGCCAAGTTCATTACCACTATCGGGGCCACAATTTTATTCAATCATGATGAAAATTGGACATAATATTTACCTTGATATTATTTAGTGAAAAAACGTATCTGGGTCACGTGCATCTAAAAACTAGGTCACCAGGTCAAGTCTTGGAACAACATTGTTCGCACTATAGCGATTACTTTTCTTACTCAATCTTGATGAAACTTGATCAGAATGTATATCTTGACAATATATAGGCTTAGTTTGAATCTGGTCACATGCGCCCTTAAACTAAGTCAGCATGTCAAATCAAAGAAAGAAACCTTGTTGCCACTGTAGACGCCACATTTATGACTCAATCTCGATTAAACTTGATAATAATGTTAATCACGACAATATCTAGGCTGAGTTTAAATCTTGGTCATTTGTGCTGTACAATTAGGTAATCAGATCAAATATAACTACGAGAGAAACTGTTTTATCACCCTATAAGCCACATTTATGCCTCAATATTGAAGAAACTTTATCAGAATGTTTATCTTGACAACTTGTTAGGCCATGTTTGAATCTGGCCCCAAAACTGGGTCACCAGGTCAAATCTTAGCAAAACCTTGTTGCCACTCAACACGCCACAATTATGACCGAATCGCGATTGAACTTCATCAATATTTGTATTAAAACCAAATTTAGGGCGAGTTTGAACGTTTGTCATTTGCGATGTAAAATTTGGTGTTAAGGTCAAATATAAGAGAATTTTTTAAACCACCCTTGTACCTCATTTATCACTCAACATTGATGAAACTTTGTCAGATATTTTGCATGACATTTTCTAGGCTAAGTTAGAATTTTGTCTCAAAAACACATCACTATCTTAGAAAAAAACTTATAACCACGATAATCCGCGACCCTCCATTTCTCCAGATGTTGCATCTCGGATGTCAAATTCCAAAATACTGCAATAACGCGAATAGTATTTATTTTTTTGTTATTTAATGTTTAATCATGAAACGTGGTATACACATAAAGAGCAATTTGACGTGTATGCACAACATTTGTTTCATCAGCCATCCGTGTGTAGTGAATGTTTAAGACATCTTAATACTGCTGTGACGATTGGATGGATTAATAACGATTACACGTATACAGATAAAGGAGAAACTTAAGGGGCCCCTTGCCATACTGTAAATGTCTTGTTATTAATATTTAAGCACATGAAAATGAACCAAAATCATAAAAATTAATCTTTTCATAAAAATGCTGTTGAATCTGAAATATCATATGTAGAAATACTGTGAAATACAGCAATAACACTGTAACAAACATTCTCTGCAAAGATGTTGGAACCACTCTTTTATGGCTTTTAAATGTATAGAACAAGTCGCATAAATGTTTTGTCAGATATGTAGGACTCACTTGCATATGAAATGTTCTTTTCTCTTTGTCAAGTAAGAAACATATGAAGACTAGTTTTGTGTCTGTTTGATCAGCATCATGTTTAATCTAAACGACCTAAGGGCCAATTTGTTTATGATGACATACATATTTCACAACTTCCGTCTGTCATTGAAGACCTTTAAATGACGCTTTTGGTATCCTGTGCTCTCCTGTGTGTAATGTAAGTGTATTGTGAACAACACAAACCAAAAATCATCTTCATAACAATTTCAGGACAGCAAGAAACGCAAGGCCAGGTCGATGAGCCATCTCAAGTTGCTGCCCTTTCCAAACTGAAAGATGCCTATGTTGACTTCAGTTTTGTCAAAGATGATCAATACAGATACAAGGAGCATTCGGTGTTTAATCTCAAGCCACTGCATTCACTAAAAGACGTGCCTTTCTTCGACAACGGCACCGACTGCATCGTTCTGGAGATTTTGCCAAACACTAAAGGAACGCCCATGCCTCTTCCTTTCAGCTTGTTCAGTCCCCCAAAACTTGAAGAGGGCTTTCACATCATTGGACATCCCGGGGGTTCTAAAAAGACATTCGATCATGTTGACAGATTTATTGATCCCGGAAAGGAGAAAACAAAGAAGGATATTCATACAATTAAAAGTGAGAGCAAGAAATTCCTTGCCAAACATGGTAAAGACGAACATGATTATCAGTTTGATGTTGCACACACTATATACAGTAAAGACCGGTTTTTGTTTCACTGCACATCATCCCAGGGTGCCTCTGGCGCTCCAGGCGTTGTGGTGGATGAGGATGGCCGTGTGTTTGTTGTGACAATGTTGTTGCACGGCTATCCTGACTGGTACTATGATCCCAAATCTAATGGGTTTAAGACCGAATGGCCTAAACAATATTGTGTTGAACAGGGAGCCAGCATGAAAGCAATATTTATACAAATGCAAAAGGAGAAGCCAGATTTGTGTAAAGAAATATTTGATCAGCGCGGAAACTAGTAACTCACAGTTTACGTCAAGGCGTCTTTTTTATTGTTGTATAAAATGCTATATGTAGGAAGAACTCTTACACGGATCAACATGCAAGGCATCTGGGGGTTTAAGGGCTATTGCCTGAGACTCACGTCCAATCATACTTTATTATGGCTTATGTACTGTTTATCTCATACAAGTAACATAACATGATAACGGAGACAACAACACTTAAAATTATTTTTCCGTAAAGCTTTACACAAAGATTATGTTTTATATCAGTTTCTTCTGTACCACAGATTTGACTCCGTGCTCAATCTAAATAACATGTAGATATTAAATGTAAGGTTGTTAAAATGTTGTTTTATCATTTAAACACTTTATTCATCTATGTATTTAGTTCTATGCATTGAACCTTAGCAAATGTATTTGTAGTATTTATAAAAATAAAAAAAATAAATATCCCCATTTTTGTCGAAACAACGCATTTTTTAATTCTAAAGGCTCCATCCCAGTCCAAAATGTATAATAAACACAAGTTTTCTCTGATGTTTTGTCATTACCAATCTAAAATGAAATATATATTTTTTTTCCCTGAAGTGTTTATTATCTCCGTTTCGAAATCTGATAAGAACTTGGAGAATCGTCATTCCATCAGCATGAAGTTGGTCCCTTTAAAAATACAGGTGTTGGTTACATTTTTATGGCTTCGGATTTGTATCAACGTCGTCTCATTACCTTTACCTCTGATCTCTTGATTTGAGAAGTATTTGGATCATCTTCGTCAAAAATAACCCGCATACATATTTTACATACCCATACGAAATTGCTTGGTAGCACGTTTTTATGTTCCAAGCACATATGACATCTATCTTTTAACTGTTGACCCTAAAACCAATAGGCACCATTCGATCATAAAAGGTAAACAACATAGCAGTTTAAATGATCATAGTATAAAGCGTTCTCCAGATACGGTGCGGAAATCAATTGCATTATGCAAGCCCCTGTTACCATGGCATTAGACTTGATGGCCTCGAACTTTGTAGGAACACTCATTTCCACCCAAATAAATACTTTTATATATTTCATGATCGTAGCTCAAAGCGTTCTTAGTAGATTGTGCAGAAACGAATTTCCTATAACAAGCCCTGGTGATATTGCCCTTTGACCCGTTGATCTCAAAATGAATAGGCGCCATTATTTCCTCTCAAGTAACCAGCATACCAATGATTGAATATGAATACGCGATGCCTGTATTGTGCTAGCAGTTTAAACTGGCAGGCGGCCATAGTCCTCATTAATATTGATCATCCAACGATAGTTTTCGCAAATGGAAAAGAGGGCAAGCGTGAACGCATAGGCCCCCGTAATAGAGATAATTATATAGCTCGCCAACACTAACATTACGCAGAGTTTGCATGCATGAATAAACAAAATACCGTTTTGATGAATACATTTGGTTTTGTAAGACTACTATTGGTATTGTTTTCACAAATTACGGTATGTTGTCACGAAATTCCTATCATGCATGATTTTCGAATGTTTTTTTTTAATTCATAGCCATTTTATATTACAATTGATATTAAGACGGACCCGCCATTCAATATACGGCAAGATTATGGAATGAACCAGGCTAGAATATTATGTCACATAAGCTCATACAATATACCAAATGTATACCGACTAAAACGCATCGTGCAAACGCAGATACCACCGTATCAATGAGTTTGGTTATTGGTACGACATTTAAGTCTTTTTAACACACAAACACATACACATGAAAGGGAGACCCTTCCTTTCTGCTGAAGACAAAGAATGTTTCCGTTAATAACTTAGCCTAAGCAAGTTATTAAGCTTGCGAAAAAGGATTCAAATTCATACTTGCTGTCCGGTTTGCGTTTGTGGTTTTAGCAAGCGCTTCCCATCTTGGTCACAAGGGTTCAATCCCCGCTCCCGGCGCATACGAGCTTGGTAAATGGTTACCCTACTTGACAGGTGTGATATCAACCGGTTGCTCTTCTTTCCCACATACCTCAATACCCCAATAATCTCTTGAGTCTTTTAGCGTTAAGTAGGTAGGAGTGCTATGAGACACACTCTGGGTCCTCACATAATGCAGCCTCTGCCGCGGAACTCAAGCTTTGAAACACATACACACTTCAGTTTTACACTGCTGGTAAGTAATTCGCACCAAACATGCTTAGACGTTGGGAAATCAGCAAAAGCTTATCCAATAAAGTTACGTGATATACCTTGTCTTTGGAGCATAATTGCGCATATGCCTGCTGATGAAAATGGTCGGCGTTGTAAGGTTAACATTATTTCAATCCCTGAGGTTTAAGCATGTTCTTATTGCCGACAGGAGATCACATTTCCGACCGCTCTCCTTGCCCCTAGGTGAGTTCATCCAAAGTTTTTTGGCATTTTAATTATTTCTTTAGATTTCATTCTTGATTTCAAGTGGAAGTTGAGTGTCCTTCTGTATATTAATTTATCTAGTGATTTAGCAAGTAGCCCAATTGAATTTATGCAGTGCTTTATCGACTAGTATTGCTATTTTCCGACCTCGTATGTGTGCGTTACAAAATTATTGCACACACGTGTATAGATGATTCGAAACAAAATAAAATAGGTAATCCTATATTTAAGATCAATATGTATGGCGATAATTAATTCAGAATGTGGAATTCATTGTTTACTTTGTTTTTTTTCTGTTAGCATATGCATGTTATGTTATTAATTTGCAACTAAGTAGTTTTGTTTTCAGTCGTTCCCCTTGAATGTTGTTAATAAAAAGTTAAGTTTTTTCACGAAAATTCCCATGATAATGTGTGTGTTGCTGGAGGACGAGGTGTTGTGTAGGTCTTGCCTATATAAATGGCAAACATAAACTTAAATTTACTGCTTCGCCACCGTTCAAATGCAAATTACAATTATGTCATATCTCAAATTCATCGAATATGTTATTTGATAGGATCTATGATCGGAACCAGAAAAATACATGCGAGCTGTCTGGACACATCAACCGTATACTCAAGGGGCGTTAACACTACGAGGAGTTGGTGACATCTCGCGTTGTCTTCGTTATTGAGTTATACAATGAAAATATGCCTGACTGGGAAAGCCCACAACCGGTTCTTCTTAAGCCCATATATTACTCATATAAGCGGATTCGAACAGAAAAACTTGATATGAACGAATACATTATGATTGGCGTTTTTTAACATTTTGTAATGAACACCTGATTGCATTATGTAAAATACGAAAGGTGGGTAATACAATCCGCTTACATTCTATCTAAATAGAGCACTTCAGTAGACATGGCGGATGTAGTCTAAAATGGGTGTTCTTGCAGGTCGGCCATATTCGTGGATATGAATTTGGAGTTACACAGTGAATAATGTCAAGAGCATTTTTAAAAGACTTACATTTATAGTTAATCTGAACAGTTTTCGTATGTTAAGCGTATTTGTATTCATAAACCGATTTTCATAAAATACGTGTAATACAAATTATCGAAAGCCCTTTTCTGTTCATACTTGGTATTTTATGTCATATTCTCAAGAGGGTAGATAGTCAAAACGGCCCACCTTGGTTAAAACGCTAAATCAGGCGAATAGGTAAGTTTTAAAGTTGGTCAAAACGACCTCAATGTATAATAAAGAAATCTGTACAATATTCTATTTATTTGATCTACATTAGAATAAAATAAATGTAACATAAACTAAATCCTTTAAAGTTGTAATTACATATTTAACTATCCAAATAACGAATTTATTAAAAAATATACCACGAAATATATTTCTAAGATACAGAAAATAACAGAAGTACATTATATATATATAATTTGTCTTTCTATCCCCATTCTGTTGTTCGATTGGGGCCGTTTTGACCAATTTTAAATCTGACTTTAGGGCCGTTTTGACCAAGTGGGGTCGTTTTGAACAATTATTGGGCCGTTTTGACCAATTTTAGTCGTTTTCATTAGGGGACGTTTTGACCTGTGGCCGGTTTGACTTTGGTCGGATCCTGGGAAAACCCACAAAATCGAAAGTATGAATACCAACTGTCAATCAATGATTTGTGGTAAGATGTTGACAAGGTAAGTGTGTTCGTCCGGAATGTGAAAGCCTTTTAAATTCTGTTGATTTTTTTCGTGTAAAAAAATTGATAAGATTTCTTTACCTTACTTTTCGCTCCCAGGGAAGGGCCATTCTGTGTAGTATTCTGTCACTGTGTCATCGTCAGTATTCTCTCACTGTGTCATCGTCGTCAGACACAGACCTTAAACGTCTAGAGATGTCTGACATAAGTGCTATTGCAACAAAATAAAATATGTAAAATACGCAACACATCGTAACCCATCATTCAAACAATGTGTTTACTTCTTTTTCAAAAGAATATGATGGTATATTTATGAAATGTACATGTCATGGATTTAAATCAAGATTTTAAGTTATTAATGTAGATCTAGTATAAAACTTACGTCACATTTTCTTTTTTTTATGTCAAGATCTATTCAAGTACTGTAGAGTCGATTGGTGTATAACGGATAGCTAAGGA
The DNA here is from genome assembly GCF_020536995.1 of Dreissena polymorpha. NCBI lineage: Eukaryota > Metazoa > Mollusca > Bivalvia > Myida > Dreissenidae > Dreissena > Dreissena polymorpha. Next base: position 97,075,057 of record NC_068361.1, on the reverse strand, counting down.
CTTTGAGTCTCATTTCAACGTAAACACCATGCATTCAGTAATTAAACCATTAAACCTAGATAGACACATGTCTTTCCTATTGAAACATGCCAGCTGTTTTAAATTTCCGAAAAAGTATTATTTGTTTACAGCGCGAATTTCATGGTACACTGATTCAGCCATTACCGGATCGCTTAGGTCTTTATCGGATTACATGTGTATCGTGTTATTTCTTGAAATTTGACACATCATTTGTATAAAAATAATTGCAATATATGTACATTTCCAGAAAGAAAATTTATTTCTGCGTTTGATAAGACCAAATTCATGGAAATCGCTGCACAATTGATGAAGTAATGGCTGTTAAAAGCGATGCACCCTATATTCGGGTCATTTTGAGTTGAATACCTTGTTACATATATATAGCTATGATAGTGAAAAATATGTTTTCAGAGAAATCGAATTTTCGTTATCATTTGATTATTTTTCATTAAAAATGATGTTTTCACTAATTAATATCATAGCCACACGCTAACCACATGTGTATTGGACAACTTCAATAGAGTTTATATTTATTTTGAGACAATCACCTCATTCCTGAATATTGTCACCACATGTCCGTTATTCACTAAATCCCGAGTTGCAAATTTCATGCTTATTTTATATGGTACGCATCAATTTGGTTTCTGAGCATTCTTACTTTTGTAGAGGACACATTATACTAAAATTTTACATCAATGAACATTATGTTTACCCAACAAAATCTGCAAAATTCAAGTAACCATTCGTTTGCACTTTACCTGTCGTCACAAAAACGGTGCGTACATAACGTGACCTTGTTTTGCTTTCGAAAACAGAAACAGTTGTAAACATTTACACACGTCAACAAAAACATGAATCGACTTAACAATGAAAGGCTTTTTGTATTCAATTCATAGAAAACTATAAATCTTAACATAAATAAAAGTATTTTGCAAAAAACGTTAAACCTATCCGTTACTCACTTAAATCCGCTATACACCAATCGACTGTACTGATTAAGACTTACTGCTGTTTTTCATTAAACTCTTGAAATCCTGAAAACGGGGAGGTAAATAACCCGGAAATGTCCGGAAAACCAGGAAATCACTTAGGTAAAACCCGGAAAAGGTAAAAATGTTATAAATGCATTATTATTCGTCCGATATTAATTATAATGATACCATTGTAAAGAATAACCTCCAAAGTTTCTAAAAATGTAAAATAATAGTGTATGGCAAGGTCAGAGTCAGCCTGTAAATCGCGGTCAAAGTCGGCCGATTTTAAAATGTTTTTTACACACAAACATGCCTGAAGGAAAACCCGGAAAAAGTAAAAATGATTATAAATGCATTATTATTCGTCCGATATTAAATATAATGGTACGTTTGTAAGGAAGAACCTCCAAAATTTCTAACAATTTAAAAATATTTTACGGCAGGGTCAGAGTCAGCCTGTAATTCGCGGTAAAAGTCGGTATATTGAAAGGGTTTTTTACACACAAATGCCTAAAGGATAACCCAGAAAAGGTAAAATTGGTTATAAAAACATAATTATTAATTCGATATTAATTATAATGATTTCTTTGTAAAACGGATCCTCTAACGTTTCTTACGATGTAAACAAATTGTTTGTCGGTATCAGATTCTGGCTTCGAATCGCAGCCAAAGTTGACCGATCGATACTGTATTTTGTTTACACAAAACAATGTCTTGAGGAAACCCCGGAAAAGATAAAAGGGGTTATAAAAGCAACATATTTCCAACCGACCATACATTATTTGGTACCATTGTAATGGTGTTCCTTAACCGTTAGGCGTTTGTAAATATGTAAAAATATATTGTAGCAATTGCATAAAATTACTGCTTATTGCGACCGAAGTTGGTGTATATTTTGATACAATATAATGTATTTATAATAAGTATATAATGTATATAATAAACCAAAGTTCATGTATACGAATATGAATAAAATTGTATAACATTTTAAGAATTTGAAATTTGCTCCTGTTATAGAATTCAGGGCTTTTTTCTGATTTTGGGATGCGGCCGTTGGCCGCTAATTTGGAAAAAATGAGTCGCGAATTCTTCAGAATTGTGAAAAAATGAGTCGCGAACTGTCAATAATTGTGAAAAAACGGGTCGTGAAGTTTCCAAATTGTGAAATTTATTTTTTCATGAATAAATGAAGTAAATGCAAATTTCATGCTTATTTTATATGGTACGCATCAATTTGGTTTCTGAGCATTCTTACTTTTGTAGAGGACACATAATACTAAAATTTTACATCAATGAACATTATGTTTACCCAACAAAATCTGCAAAATTCAAGTAACCATTCGTTTGCACTTTACCTGTCGTCACAAAAACGGTGCGTACATAACGTGACCTTGTTTTGCTTTCGAAAACAGAAACAGTTGTAAACATTTACACACGTCAACAAAAACATGAATCGACTTAACAATGAAAGGCTTTTTGTATTCAATTCATAGAAAACTATAAATCTTAACATAAATAAAAGTATTTTGCAAAAAACGTTAAACCTATCCGTTACTCACTTAAATCCGCTATACACCAATCGACTGTACTGATTAAGACTTACTGCTGTTTTTCATTAAACTCTTGAAATCCTGAAAACGGGGAGGTAAATAACCCGGAAATGTCCGGAAAACCAGGAAATCACTTAGGTTAACCCCGGAAAAGGTAAAAATGTTATAAATGCATTATTATTCGTCCGATATTAATTATAATGATACCATTGTAAAGAATAACCTCCAAAGTTTCTAAAAATGTAAAATAGTGTATGGCAAGGTCAGAGTCAGCCTGTAAATCGCGGTCAAAGTCGGCCGATTTTAAAATGTTTTTTACACACAAACATGCCTGAAGGAAAACCCGGAAAAAGTAAAAATGATTATAAATGCATTATTATTCGTCCGATATTAAATATAATGGTACGTTTGTAAGGAAGAACCTCCAAAATTTCTAACAATTTAAAAATATTTTACGGCAGGGTCAGAGTCAGCCTGTAATTCGCGGTAAAAGTCGGTATATTGAAAGGGTTTTTTACACACAAATGCCTAAAGGATAACCCAGAAAAGGTAAAATTGGTTATAAAAATTATAATTATTAATTCGATATTAATTATAATGATTTCTTTGTAAAACGGATCCTCTAACGTTTCTTACGATGTAAACAAATTGTTTGTCGGTATCAGATTCTGGCTTCGAATCGCAGCCAAAGTTGACCGATCGATACTGTATTTTGTTTACACAAAACAATGTCTTGAGGAAACCCCGGAAAAGATAAAAGGGGTTATAAAAGCAACATATTTCCAACCGACCATACATTATTTGGTACCATTGTAATGGTGTTCCTTAACCGTTAGGCGTTTGTAAATATGTAAAAATATATTGTAGCAATTGCATAAAATTACTGCTTATTGCGACCGAAGTTGGTGTATATTTTGATACAATATAATGTATTTATAATAAGTATATAATGTATATAATAAACCAAAGTTCATGTATACGAATATGAATAAAATTGTATAACATTTTAAGAATTTGAAATTTGCTCCTGTTATAGAATTCAGGGCTTTTTTCTGATTTTGGGATGCGGCCGTTGGCCGCTAATTTGGAAAAAATGAGTCGCGAATTCTTCAGAATTGTGAAAAAATGAGTCGCGAACTGTCAATAATTGTGAAAAAACGGGTCGTGAAGTTTCCAAATTGTGAAATTTATTTTTTCATGAATAAATGAAGTAAATGCAACTTTATAAAATTAATTTAATCTTACAATACTTGGAATTTCCATATGATTTGTATTTACCAAATGACTTATCAATATTTATAAGTACCCGTGAATATTTCGTTTCATTCAAATTTAAACCTAATTTTTGTATTTTCGGAACCGATCAAAATTAATTATTCAACCCATAAAATTGAAGTGAACCTCTGCCCTGAAACTTTAAGCGATGTTATTGATATTTAAATGATTGGTCGGCTCATGTATAAGACCCGCCTTTGTCATGACGTAATCAAGAAATTTAGCCAATTGCGATTTATTGCACTTAAAAAAAAGCACCGAAAAGCACTCAATTTCTCTCTATATATACACGAAAGTAAGCTATAAGGGCCGTTTTTAATGGATTGAACAGATGTTTATATGTATTTAGTCAATAATGACTTCGTTAAGTATTGTTAAAAGTTTAAATATAAAGCACAATAGTATTTCTAGGCTACCGTGAAACACTTACACGTCAGCACAGAATCACCGAAAAGCACTCAATTTCTCTCTATTTATACATGAAAGTAAGCTTGTTGTCTTCTACTGTTTCCTATCATAATTGTATATATTACAATACACCATCAGCGGCCGAGCGCATCCACTATTATTCTATATTTTTCCATATACACAAATAAATCATAAACCATTTTAATAGATTCAGAGAAAAAATGTATTAATAATTAGTTGATTTAAGCAAAATACGTGTGAAAATACGTGTGCTTTTCGGTCTTCATATGAAGTGGTTTTCGGTTGGTATATTGCCGATATATCCAACTTTGGTCACTAATACATCATGATAAACAAAAGGTAGTGTACATATGCATGAAATGTAACCATTTATGTCTTAATAAACCCGTTTACACACACTTGAAACGAAAACCTTGGATTATTTTTTCAATATACTTAGTATAAGAATAATTTCTTGTGAACCTATCTCCTCTTGCAATTTGAATGGATTTTCATTCAAACTCGTGGACATTCTTCAGGGCGACATGCAGCTGTGCGTTAATGCGGGAAGTTATATATTGCCTATTATTTAGGAAGTTATGGCCCTTGTAATATTTGCCTCTATTAACCCCAATTGCACAGGAATCTGTCGGACTCTACCTAATTCCCTATACAGAGGCTATATACCTATGTGTTAATTTAATTCATGACAACAATTCACTGTCTCAGTAAAACAGCTATCACCGTCAAATACAGAATGTATATTGAAAATAAAATGTTCATTTAGGAATTCATGTATGTTTCCTAATTAATAAAGAACACAATAATTTATATGTTGAATAAGGTTGAAAATGTAATTGTGATCGAGGCAATTTAAAAACACTCTTGTAAGTGACAATGCTATACTATTATATCATAAAAATTACCATGTAAATGTTTGGCAAATGTGATCATCTTCTAAACGCATCTAGAATATCAGAACAATACTACAGAATTTCTATAACATGTTATTTTTTTAAAGATCGATTGTGTATATTTGTAAAAACTTATATTGAATTATATACAGTTTAATCCGTATCAACTCGCCATTTCACCTATGTTTCTGTTTCTGGATTTCTTTTCATTTTCATTGTTTAGTCGTACAAAGTACGGTGTGCCATACCAGTAATAATGAATTTGAGCCATGAATACACTGTATCTAAAATGATTACAACAAGATCCTTATCAGTTAATTCATTGTGAATTGGTCATCACTGGCCTAGCTGCTGATAGGATCTTCTCCAGAAATGAGATACACGGTAGATTCGCTACTGCCACTACACAACTCATAGTGAAACATATTTGTTATTGAAAAAAAAACACACCATAGAAACGTCTTTATAACCATCATGCTTCTTGATATTATTTGTTCTATCGCTCGTAATGAAAGGTGGACGAGATAATTAATGGCACTATCAGGATTCCATACTTTGATAATACTTGTTAGGATTTTCAAATAATTTTGTTGAGTCCTCACTAAAAGCAATATTGTTAAACCGACCTTAATCAGTATAATATTGCTTTAAAAGGTATTTGATGACGTTCCTAAAATATGCAAACTTAATGTTTTCAATATCAGATGTGAGCTGTAATTTTCGTCGAAGTTAGTAGAAGTTGTAGTACTAGTCAATTTCAATATTGCAAACATATTACGTTTGCATACTTTTGGAGCGTCATAAAATACCCTTTACAGCAGTATTATTTTAAGGAAGGTCCGTTGACAAATATTGCTTTTATGACCTCTTTTATTTTCCCCAAATGTTGGCAAATATAATTGGGCATCAGCGATCATAGAACTAATACTAACTAAAGACGCTAACAATAGTGGTAATCTTATACTGTAAAACAATAATGTTGCATATTTTAGAAACCTAAGAGGATCCCCTTTACAACGTTAACATTATGAATAATGAATGAATAATGCTTTTATAGTCACGTTTATAAGATCCGGGTTAACTGGAAACACAGCTTGTCATTATAAAGAAGATAACAATGTTGACCAACTTCGGTCGCAATAAGCAGTAATAATATGCTATTCTCACAACATATTTTTTACATATTTCGGATTTTACCTAAACGACTTTCGGGTATTCCGGACATTTCCGTGTTTTATACCTGACCCTGAAAACAGTTTTATTGAACATGCTAATAATATACTTGCATTTGCTTTTATAACCCCTATTCTATATTTCATAGCATTATTTTTAAACTTGTATCACATTACTTATTTAGTACCATATGCTGACCAATTCATTTACTTAAAAAAAATCTTTTTTCAATGCAGTGCTTGTATAACTTTGTAACAAGTATTAAATATTGGTTAAGTCATGATGTGACGAGTTGTCCAATTGGCATTTTGTTTCATTCAAGTGGCAAATCGTAATTATATATTGGCAAGTCATTATGGGATGAATTATTATATATATTTGGCAAGTTGTTATATTTAAAGGGCAAATCTTTGTTGAATTTGAGGCAAATTTCTACTTTTTGGGCGAATAAAAAAATTACACTAGTAATCTAAGGGCAAATCGTTATGACATGGTTAGAGTTGATATATGTATTTAGCAGTATTATAATAAAATTTAACAAAATAAAGTAAATGTGTTTATCATTTGAAACAAACATGCGACCTTGGATCAAAACATGTTTACACTACGTCATTCAGGATGTAGAATTTTCTGGGGGTAATGGAAAAGATATTTCTCTCTATTATACACATTTTTGCTCATTTTCCAATAAAAAGCATCACAAACTACCGGTATCAGGTTTCTTTTGATTGATTTTCATCATAAAAAACCAATATTTTAAACATTGTTGTATGTAAGGAGTTTTATTTTGCTTGTTTGGATATAGGGCACTCGTTTCTAAATCTATGTCATTTGTTTAAAAACTGTCATTTTTTCTAAATGTGAACAAGTCCCTTAGAGTAGTCAAGGATTCAGACCCGAAGTCTCAGTTTTGCAGGCAATAAGTATTTGGGATTACCCGTTACCTATGTAAAATGGCTTAACATAATTTTTCCTTCTTTTGATATGATAAACTCACAATACAATGAAATTAAAAGACGATTTTAGGCACCACATTTATTCAAGTAGAAAAAACTATTCATTGAAAAGGTTACATTTTCATACATTTTTTCAATTAAAATTATTGCATGTTAAAACAATTTAAATTTCCATTATAATTTGAAGAAAAAACCTTTTGAAACGAGTATGTACATTAATGATAATTTTTATTTGCTACATCGAAGTAACATTTTCATAGAATACACAACCATTTGATTTAATGACAAAGAAGGTCTGATATTTACAACCAAAGTTTTTAGAATTTGATTGCAGATTTACTGCCATTGGTAGATTGATTATTCTATGAATTTTTGGGCCAAACATTTCTTTTGGATCGAAACTTAATTTGAGTTGGATATGATGCATCAGCAAGATCATGAAAAGATAAAACAATACAACTGTGCGCATGAAGAGGCTGTCAAAGTCAGTGCCTCTTTGCATTTATCCGAAATGAAACCCAGAAAAACCTTAAGTGGACAGAATTTTCAGTAAAATGTAATACAAACCTACTTCCATAATGATGGGAGTAATGATATAATGAATACATGATTGTGTTTTCTTCTTTTTTTTCAGATCAAATAGCCTGACCTGTGATAACGTTATTAAGTCTTTTTTAGCTGCTAAAACGAACAAAGAATACAGGTCACATTTTCAACATAATGGGTCAGTGTTGTAGTAAAGAGGTAAAATACAGACAAAAAAGGCATTCCAGAAAAGGAGCATTATGCAGAGAATGGCAAAGAGAAGGCAGAGCCCCCAAAAGAGGATACAAATACAAAAGCAGAGCCAGAAAACATGACAAACAAAGCTGATAAAAGTAAAACACTTAATTATTTAAAAAAATACTTCAACATGTCTGTTTATCCATAAAAGATATAAGTTAAGTAATGGGTGAGAAAGTTAAAGTGGACTATGATGTGCATGTATGTTTAGCTCACCTGAGCACAATGTGCTCATGGTGAGCGTTTGTCCGTCGTGCGGCGTCCGTCATGGGTCGTGCATTGTGCGGCGTCAACATTTGCCTTGTTAACACACTAGAGGGCACATTAATTGTTCGATCTTCATGAAATTAGGTCAGAAGATTTGTCTCCATGATATCTTGAACGAGTTTGAAAATGGTTACGGTTGTTTGATAAACATGGCTGCCAGGGGGCGGGGACTTTTTCCTTAAATGGCTATATATGGTTTTTGTAAAACCTTGTTAACACTCTAGAGGCCACATTTTTGGCATTTCAGAAAAGGAGCATTATGCAGAGAATGGCAAAGAGAAGGCAGAGCCCCCAAAAGAGGATACAAATACAAAAACAGAGCCAGAAAACATGACAAACAAAGCTGATAAAAGTAAAACACTTAATTATTTAAAAAAATACTTCAACATGTCTGTTTATCCATAAAAGATATAAGTTAAGTAATGGGTGAGAAAGTTAAAGTGGAATTTGATGTGCATGTATGTTTAGCTCACCTGAGCACAATGTGCTCATGGTGAGCGTTTGTCCGTCGTGCGGCGTCCGTCATGGGTCGTGCATTGTGCGGCATCAACATTTGCCTTGTTAACACACTAGAGGGCACATTAATTGTCCGATCTTCATGAAATTAGGTCAGAAGATTTGTCTCCATGATATCTTGAACGAGTTTGAAAATGGTTACGGTTGTTTGATAAACATGGCTGCCAGGGGGCGGGGACTTTTTCCTTAAATGGCTATATATGGTTTTTGTAAAACCTTGTTAACACTCTAGAGGCCACATTTTTGGCATTCCAGAAAAGGAGCATTATGCAGAGAATGGCAAAGAGAAGGCAGAGCCCCCAAAAGAGGATACAAATACAAAAGCAGAGCCAGAAAACATGACAAACAAAGCTGATAAAAGTAAAACACTTAATTATTTAAAAAAATACTTCAACATGTCTGTTTATCCATAAAAGATATAAGTTAAGTAATGGGTGAGAAAGTTAAAGTGGACTATGATGTGCATGTATGTTTAGCTCACCTGAGCACAATGTGCTCATGGTGAGCGTTTGTCCGTCGTGCGGCGTCCGTCATGGGTCGTGCATTGTGCGGCATCAACATTTGCCTTGTTAACACACTAGAGGGCACATTAATTGTCCGATCTTCATGAAATTAGGTCAGAAGATTTGTCTCCATGATATCTTGAACGAGTTTGAAAATGGTTACGGTTGTTTGATAAACATGGCTGCCAGGGGGCGGGGACTTTTTCCTTAAATGGCTATATATGGTTTTTGTAAAACCTTGTTAACACTCTAGAGGCCACATTTATTGTCTGATTATCATGAAACTTGGTCAGACGATTTGTATTTATCATACCTCGAACAAGTTCGAAAATGGTTTCGGTTGGTTGAAAAACATGGCCGCCACATTTACTGTCCGAGCATCATGAAACTTGGTCAAAAGATTTGTTCTAATGATATCGTGGACGAGTTTGAAAATGGTTCCAGTTGCTTGTAAATTATGGTCGCCAGGGGGCGGGGCATTTTTCCTTATATGGTTAGTTAAACCTTGTTAACACTCTAGAGACCACATTTATTGTCAGATCATCATGAAACTTGGTCAAAAGATTTGTCCTTATGATATCTTGGACGAGCTCAAAAATGGTTCCGGTTGGTTGAAAAACAAAGTTGCCAGGGGCGGGGTATTTTCTTGTATGGCTTTTGTAAAACTTTGTTATCACTATAGAGGCCGCATTTATTGTTCGATCATTATGAAACTTGGTCAGAACATTTATTCCAATGATATATTGAACAAGTTTGAAAATGGTACCAGTTGGTTAAAAAACACGGCCATCAGGGGTGGGGCATTTTTCCTTATATGGCTTTAGTATAATATTGTTAACACTCTAAAAGTCACATTTATTGTCCAATCTTCATGAAAATTGGTCAGAAGATTAACCCAATGATATCTTTATAAGATATAAAATAAAATTCAAAATATAAACATTGTTGCTGTTTTCCTTTCTGAAGGAGATTATGATGATGATGATCATGAAGCTTGGTTGGTGAATTACAGCAACTAACATGTTTTATGCTATCTGAATATTCTTTATTAAATATTCTAGAAGTTTAATGTAGTACTACTTATTTCGCAGAAAATTACTTAAGGGAAGAAAACATTTTCATAGCTTGAATTGTTTGAATTCAAATCATGAATGCACACTTAATTACTCCAGCTTACCCTTATCAGCTGCCTGCATGAACTTGTATTCAACACTCAAGTCCTTTCTGATGCCTCAGCCTGGGTTGGAATTATAAAGCTCGGTGATGTAACTGGCACTTGTTTTCGTGTCGGAGACAATAAAATAATGACAGAACTGCACGTTATAAAGCAAATGTTAGCAAATGTTAGAGGTATGTATTTTTAGACTTCATAGTAAGCTTAAGCTTAAGGGTGCTTTTGTAGAACGTTGCTTTCCGCTTTTAATGTCTGTCCTGACAAAATCCACCAATTCTTTGCCCCATAATTGCTAAATGTCATGTTAATTTTTGTCATGCCTTCTTGAGGAAAGCTTGAGTCACAGTGGTCGAGTAGCTTTGCATGGGTGCATTCGTCTGAAGTTGTCAGACTGTAATTTTGTCATTCCTCATGCAATTTTTATATATAACTTACTACAAATGACGACGACCAGAAGACAAAGTTTTGCATTTAATACCTGTCTTCTTACCTCAACGGTAAAGGTTACATTGAGGTCAAATGTCAAAAATTGACGTAAAACAGCTTGGACAGACTGTAACTTTGTAACCCATTTGTAAGTTTGAAATGATCACAAATTAACACCATGAAGAGACAGCATGTCATGAGTATCAGATGTCGTTCTTCCTCCAAGATGAAGGTCACATTTATAATTAAAAAGTCAAATTTTACCATAAAACAGCTTTTATAAACTGCAATTTTATCATTAATTATGCAATCACTTCCACGAATGTTCAACATGAGAAGACAATATTTCGTGTGTATCACCCATCGCATAACATTTAAGGTCAAGGCCTCTATTGAAGATCAAATATATTTTTGCCACTAAGCAGCTTGTTCGGACTGTAACTTCATCTTTAACAATTCAATTTTAAAATAAATGTTAACAAATGGTCACCAAATGCTGACAGAGTGGTTTTTAAACAACTGTCTCCTTAACTAAAAGGTCAATGACACATGTGAGGATAAAATATTAAATTTTGCCATCAAACAGCTTGGTAATACTGTAAATTCATTGTACATCATGCAATTTAAAAATAATTTACCACAGATGTTCACTGTTTGGAAATGGCATCTTTCTAACCCCACGGTCGATGTACAGATAACAACTTCATCATTTTTCATGCAGTTTTAAAATAACATACCTAAAATTTCACACTTTAGGACAAATGCAGAATTTGTGAAAACTGTAACTTCTAGAAACAATTTCTAAGATCTTTTATAAAAAAATGTTTCACACACAAGTCCTATTTTTCTTCTAGCTATGGGCAATGCCACACTAAAGGTCAAAGGTATATATGGGAATGATGCAGATTGTGCAATAATTACTGCTATTCTTGACAATTTTGTCATCTAGATATAGTTTATAAAAATGTACTTACACATTATTTTTCAATACCTAAGATTACTTTGCAAATATGTATTTTGTATCCACAATATATTCCTCGTTTTTTAGCTCACCTGAGCACAATGTGCTCATGGTGAGCTTTTGTGATCGCCTTTTGTCCGTCGTCCGTTGTGCGGCGTCAACATTTGCCTTGTTAACACTCTAGAGGCCACATTTATTGCCCAATCTTCATGAAATTTGGTCAGAAGATTGGTCTCAATAATATCTTGAATGAGTTCGAAAATGGTCATCTTAATTGTTATAGTGCTTACCTGTAAGGAAAGATAGATTTATAGATTCTGTTGTTATTCAGGTCAACACAAAACAATCAAGGTTGCAGATGCTTGAAAACATGAAGTCGTTTGGTTACGATATCTACAAAACGCCTATACCTTTTACCATATGGTATGGTATACTGGTAACTCGCGTGGTTTCCTAACGAATTTGAGATCAAAGGTTCAAGGGTCTTATTCACAGTCTTTTACTATTTAAACTGTTTTCTCCGCAGACCATTTTCTTCTTTCATGTTGTTTATAAAACTATGAGCTACGATCATAATTAGTATGCAGGTTACACGGGAGGAATGATGAAGCTTCTCAGGTCAAGGTCAAGGTCTTAGATGAAAGTGATATGAACAACGTTTCCACAGAATATCTTTAAATAAATATACTGGTTAATCTAGAGGGAATGAAGGCTCCTATTGATTTTAAGATCAAAAGTCAAGGTCAAAGGGACATGCAATATTAAAAATCTCTTAAGCAAGTGAACGTATAAATATATTGGCTAAAGGTTGATGGACATACAGGATCCTTCAAAAATGTGTTGCTATTTATTACTTTTATAACCAAGATATATTACATGTACTTTTGGGTTATGAAAAAATGTTGTTTTTCCAATGTTTAATCTGAAATCATACAGACATTCGACCTGGGAAGTAACACTTTATTTCTTACTATGTAGAAAGTTTGTTATTTAACAGACACCCGGATATATGAACATTTAACTTACATGGTACTAAATATGTTTCCCTGTATAGACACATACCACTTTGCTTGAATACCAAATTGTTTTGACAGCACATGCATTTGTTTTCCTGTGTGATGATGAGAACATGCTACATGGTAAACAAAAATACGCTGAGTAAATAAGTTTCAACATGTTTCTTTTCAGCTTACCATCATTCCCATCCGTTTGTGAAAAGGGACCCCGGTGGTATGTAATTTTAACTTACCTCAGCAAAACGTTAATAATGCTAACAGTTATCATTTGTGAACGCCTTTTGTCGGTTAAATCTCAAGCCAAGCTCGTCAATATTAGCTTGTGAAAGCTCGTGAGGCCACATTTATTGTCCACTTATGATCTTAAAGGGGCCTTTTCACAGATTTTGGCTTTTTTTTAAACTTATTCATTAAATGCTTTATATTGATAAATGTAAACATTGGATCGTAAAAGCTCCAGTAAAAAATCAAGAAAAAAAAATAAAAAAATAAAAGAACATTGCCCGGAGCAGGTTTCGAACCAGTGACCCCTGGTGTCCTGCCAGAGTCTTGAAGTAAAAACGCTTTAGCCTACTGAGCTATTCCGCCGAGTACACACTCTTGACGTATTTTATACCTTATATAAGCAATCTTCGTAGTTTCACAAAATTTAACGACAAAAACAGAACTCTCCAAATTATTCAATCGTTTCGCGTTGCAACGCTTTATAATTTTTAGGTTTTAAAATCGTCAAAAGATGCATATAATGGCTATATTAGAGCATGGTTAATGTTCAGTATTACTGTTTCCTCACAAATATCATAACTAAAACGAAAACTTACGAATCTGAAACAACTTTTTTCAATTTTGTCAATTTACCAAAGCGTGAAAAGATCCCTTTAATGAATTTGTAAAAAATATGTCACACTGATACGTAAGAAAAGTTTTTAATTGGTATTGTGGGATTCAAGGCAAAGTCACTTTGTTAAGATGAAGGAAAATGTGAAATTATTCACAACTCACCTTTTTTCAGCTCACCTTCTATCACCCTATGTCCGGGGTTTGGCATCATGCGTTGTAAGTTGTGTGGTGTCAAAAAACTAGGTAACCAACTAAAATATTTGAAAAGCCTAGTTACTACTGTAGCTGCTGTTTTTCTGACGCAATCGTGATGAAACATGATCAGAATGTTTTATAAATATAGAGGCTGGATTTGAATATGGGTTCTAGAACTAGATGAACAGGCCAAACAATAACACAAAAACCTAGTTACCACTATAGAGGCCGCATGTATGAATAAATCATAATGAAACGTTGTCATATGGTTTGTTTTTACATTAAGGCCAAGTTTGAATCTGGGTCGCTTGTCCTCAATATCTAGGTTAACAGATCAAATCTAAGATAAATATTTTAAACCACCTTGAGGCCATGTGTATGACTCAAGAACGATGCATGTTGGTTGGAATTTTTATCTTGACAATATCAAGGCCACGTTTGAATCTTGTCACCAAACTGGGTCACCGATTGAAATCTTAGAAAAACCCTTGTCACTATATAGGCCACATGTATGACTCAATCTATATAAAGCTTGATCATAATGTTTTAAACGAAAATATCTAGGCCTAGTTTAAATGTGGGTCATTTGCATTATCAAACTAAGTCATCAGGTCAAATCAAACAGGACACTATTGGCCACCCTATGTAAGCCAGATTTATGACTCAAAACTGACGAAACTATCTCAAAATGTTTATCTTAATTATTTTTAGGCCAAGTTTGCATCTGGTTCCAAAACTAGGAAGCCAGGGCGAATCTTAGAAAACAAATTTTTACCACTCCAGAGGCCACATTTATTTCTAATCTTTATTTCTAACCTGGAGCGGTAAAAGGAAATTATTAGGTAGAGGCCACATTTATGATTCAATCTCGATTAAACTTGGTCATTATGTTACGCACGACAATGTCAACTATACTAGCAAACAGTAAAATTCCAGCAACTCTATTAGTAAAGAAATTATTGTTTATATCGATTACTTTTATAACAGAACACCAACTATAACAATCAATGATCAAAACTGGGATCACTGCCGTGGAACGGTCAATGTTAAGATTGGGTGTTTAAACCGGTTTGAGTATTAGCCAAACCTCACACTGTATCCAGAATTAATAAAAAACGTAGCACGCATCTTAAACGATTTTAATCAAATGTACCTTTGCAGACTGAAATTTAAATCTGAATTCCAAAGCGAACACCGCGCTCATAATTCCAGTGTACAAGTGTCGTTAGCATCTAGAAAATAAAGCGGGGTGTAGTATATATTATGTTAAATTTTTGCCAAGCGCTTCGAACCAAGCAACATTAATTAAACTCTTTAAAAAAGTACAGGATGTTTCTGTGCATTTTTAGAACTTATACCCTTAAAAAATGTAAATGTAAATGATAAGCCCCCAACCGGTTTGCCCTCCGTCTGTCGTGTCTGTCCGTCCGTCATTCAGTCCATCTGCAATTCCGGATCCTGCTTCAATTTCTTTAAATAACTGAAGATAAATGGATGAAATATAAGTTATATTGATTTAGTGCAATTAAAAGACAATGCGCGATCTTTACTGAAGATACATGGATGAAATTTAAGGTATATTGAATTACAGTAGAGTAAGCGATTGTGTTCCGCAAGGTTGCGATTAATAGCGATTGTGTTTTAAACCGTTTTAAAGCTTTGTTAAGCGTTTGTTTGCGATTGTTTGCGCTTATTTCATTGCGCATGCGTAGCGATGAAAACCGATGAAAAGGCGGGGCTTTTGTGCACTAGATTTAGATATGTCCCGTTTATAGATTTAAAGCACGCCGTATACGCATGCGAAAAAAGAAAACCCGCGTTTTTTGTTGTTTTAGCTCACCTGAGCACAACGTGCTCATGGTGAGCTTTTGTGATCGCCTTATGTCCGTCTTCCGTCGTGCGGCGTCAACAGTTTGCCTTGTGAATACTCTAGAGGCCACATTTATTGTCCGATCTTCATGAAACTTGGTTCGAAACTGTCATGCTTGGTAAAAAACTAGGTCACTAGGTAAAAAAAAAGAAAAACCGTGTAAACACTGTAGAAGTAACATATGATGCCCAATCTTCATGTAATTGTGTCAAAATGTTTGTTTAAATGATATGTTGGTTGAGTTTAAAAATTGTTCCGGTCCGTTGAAAAACATGGCCGCCAGGGGGCGGGGCAGTATTCCTTATATGGCTAAAGAGAAACCTTGTGAACACTCTAGAAGTCACAATATTTGCCCAATCATCATGAAACTTGGTCAAAACATTGGTTTAATTGATATCTCGGACGAGTTTGAAAATGGTCCAAATCGGTAAAAACACATGGCCGCCAGGGGGCGGGACAGTTTTCTCTATACATGTATGTAAATAGTGAAAACGTGTTATCACTCTAGAAATCACATTTTTGGTCAAATCTTCATGAAATTTGGTCAGAACATGTGTTTTTTCTGGATATAACTGTTGAGTTTGAAATGGTTTGGGTCGGTAAAAAAACATGGCCGCCAGGAGGGGGGGGGCTCATTTTCCTTATATTTATATAGTTAAAAAAGCTTGTGAACACTTTAGAAGTCACATTTTTTGCCTAATAATCTTACACAATTTCTAAACATCGATTTTATAGATTTCTCAGACGAGTTCGAAAATGGTCATGATTGGCGGAAAAACTATTGCCGCCAGGGCGTGGGGCAGTTATCACTATATGTATATAATGATAATGTGAACAGTCTTGAAGACACATTTTTTGCCCAATCTTCATGAAATTTGGTCAGAACATTTGTTTCCTGGATACGACAGTTGAGTTCGAAAATAGTTTGGATCGGCAAAAAAACATGGCCGCCAGGGGGGGGGTCTTTTTCCTTATATTTATATAGTAAAAAGCTTGTGGACACTCTAGTTTCCTGATTTTCTGGCAGTTTTGTCTGAGCTTTCCTCTTCCTCCCTGCTGATTTATCTCTTCCAGACAGTAAATGAAAGGTTGTTATCTGATTTTTTTGTGAAAGGGCATGGCCTTTTTTGAGGGGAAAAAATCGCGCGAAACGCCTGATTTTGGTGGAAAAATTAGCGCGAAACGCCGGATTTTGGGGAAAAAAATAGCGCGAAACGCAGGATTTGGGGGGAAAATAAGGAAAGTCTAATATAATGAATTTAACATATTTTACTGTTCTTTAAACAAATTCAAGGCAACGAATAATTTAAATATGCAATTTTTCTATTTTCTACACTGGATCAGGTTAACTTACATATTAAAAGATTTTAAAAAATTGGTGTGGGGGGGGGAAGAATATGAAATCTATGGGGAAAATTTACGTGCTGAGGGGAAAAAATCCGAGGGCAAAGGGCCCTTTTTTTCGGCGGGTCATAAAGAAGAAAAAAAACTTGCATTTTGTGATGCTTTTGTTATATAACTAAGAAATATATCTGCAGATTAATGTAGATTTTTTAATTTCTATATTTTCTGTAGGTTTAAGCCTTGGAATCCAATGCCAGAAAGGAAGTGATCTCAGATTTTTCTATTTATAAAATGGGCAGTTACTCTTACTCAGGAATTTGAGAGAACTCTTTATTCATCAACATACTAGTATGCTCAAGATACTCTCCATTAAAGGGTCCACATTTTTGCTAAATAAACTGGGGTTTATTGTTTAATACCATAACCCACATTATCAAAGATTTGTGTTTTAAAACGGATTTATTGATTTTGTAATTGGAGAAATAATTGCAAGGTGAGTCTGAAAATAGTTCATGTTTGTTTATAAACAAGGCTCTCAGGGAGTTGGTCGATTTGTGTATGTCTACAGTTGTTTATAGTGAAACATTGTGAATACTTTTATTCACATGTTTAGTTCAATCTAAATGACACTTGCTGAGTGCAAATGATGTTATCATATCTTGAATAAGTTTACTCGATTAGTTTTAATAATATCATCTTCAAACATGGTGACAATCTTTATGAGCATAATATTTTTTGCTCATGGTGAACTTTTGTGATCACCTTTTGTCAAAGGTCTGTCTTCCGTTGTGCGTCATGAATATTTGCCTTGTTAACACTGTAGCGGCCACATTTATTGTCGGATCTTCATGAAACTTTGTCAGAAGATTTGTCCCAATGATATTTTGGACGAGTTCAAAAATGGTTCAGGTCTGTTGAAAAACATGGCCGCCAGAAGACCATTTGTTGTTCATTCTTCATGAAACTTGGTTGGAACATTTGTTCCATTGATATCTTAGGCTGGAAAAGACAGGTCATTTCTTTTTATCTCAGCTAAGCGACTTTGGGACTTTCAGGCCCTCTTGTTTATCAAATGCTCGGTAGACAGATTTGTTGTCAACGTATAAGTCTGTGTTGTTGTTTTTAGTTAATAGTGAAAGTTATCCTTACGTTCAAGGTTGGGTACTGTATACCCTATCCAGTCGCTACACCTCCCAGACGTTACACCCCTAGTCTTTACATCCTTTAAGCCTGGACTTTACACCTCTCAATGTGTAGTCATTTGAGACTGCAGACCGGGAACTGTAGGGTTCCCAATCAAACGCTGATAAGAACTACTTGTGGTCCACTAGCTTGGGGCCATCTGGTAATCGTCTTGACTTCATACAATGTTCAAGGACATGTTACAATTTAAAGGGGAGAATATTGAAGTAGCCACTTGCTGGTTATTTTAATTCAACACAATTCATTGGCATAACCCAGTCATTTTCATAGTGAAATATACCATTTAAAATAATAATAGCATTAAAACAAGGAAATATATTGACTTGTTTAGGACAAATACCATTTGTACAAAGACTCATCGTCCCATTAACATGGATATTTCATAAATGAATTACTTGAACCTTACATTTGTGTTTAGTTGATCATACGTGTGTTGTGTGTGCTACCTAGTTTGCCTGAGTCTGCATTATGTGTTGCTCATCACTTAGTAATTTTATATCATTAAATACTGAATATTTTGGTATCAAAATTGAGAATGTGTTATGGAACTGAAATTCAGTACATTTATGTGCCTGCAATACATGCCTAACCATGTTACCAATCATCAACGGAGATATTTTTGTGTTTATATCTCTTCAATTAGATACATAAAAATGTGTCTTATTACATAACAACACTTCATCATAGGCATCATGTCACCGCATACTAAATTCTGCATAGATAAGTCTATCAAATTCAGTTTTCAAATTGACATCAGATCTGTAAACTGAGATGATATATTTTCCATGGTTTCAATATGGTGACGCTTGTTATAAGGTTGGTCCAAATCTGACAATCAGCAAGGTTCAATGCTAGTTAAATTATTTTAAACTTATGGCCAAACTTGTTTTTAGATTTCCTGCAACATTTGCGACGAAAATGTCTATAATTTTGCGAGTTGAAATTAAAGCTGCTCGCAATTTTTCAGAGAGCGGGAAAAAATATGCCCTGTTTTTTAAAAATGTTTTGGGCTAAAATAAGCCCCACTTCCCCCCTCAAAATTGTATATTTCTACCAAAGGTCCGGCACCCTGCCCTAACAAAAACAAAAGTGCACAACATGTTTCAGGAACATATTATTCACATTTTTAATCACATTTATCACAGTGAAGCAATTATTGAATACCATTCGATATGTTTTTAATCACCAAAAGTATCAATGACGACAGGGGGGATATCTTGCCTTTTATTTAAGGTCTTAAAATGGACGCGATCCCAATGCAAACGGACCTGATCCCAAAAGGGACCACAGTCCCAATTGAAAATGTAGAAAATGATTAATTTTTTTAGGTGGAGGGGCTGAAAACTCAGCTCTTTTATGGTTAATATTTTGAGAAAAAGCGCTCAAAAAGGAAATAAATCTCTTGCACATGTTTAAGTCCTTATAAATGAATGCAAATATTTAAAATGTCATATTTTGCTGTTGGTAAAAAAATCCCACTTGAAGCTATTTTTTCCATATTAAAAATATGACCTCTATACCCTTGAAATGTGGAATTAAAGCCTCAATCCACAGAAATTTGGGAAAATAGTTCTAGTAAATATTAATGATTTACTCAAGGTAAAACCTTAAAACTAGAATGATATCAATTACCTTTCAACAGTAATATGGTTATTTCTAAATTTTCTTAATTTTCAAAACTGATACTATCTATTGGGAATATTTTGACTGGAATTTGGAAAAAAGATATGTTTTGCCATCGGGAATATGACCCAATAAACGCCCTGTAGATATTAATTTGGATCTTAAAAGCATTCCCCCTTGAAAGTTATTTTATGTAAAAATCAACCCTTCGAAAGGGCCCAAGCCCCTTTCCCCAAGAAGTGAGAATAAACCCTGCATATATACGAAAATACGCATCTTGAATCCAGGCAAAGTTTCATGATCCTAGGCATAAGCGTTCTTGAGTTATCATCTGGAAACCATTTTACTGTTTCGGGTCACCGTGACCTTGGCTTTGACCTAGTGACCTGAAAATCAATTGGGGTCACATGAGAGTTAAAAGTAACAATCGCATCACTGCGTATTTGATCGAGCATATTTAAATAAACAGAAGACAAATATTTTCTTATGGTTATACTATATCTGAAGTGAAAACATGAGCTATACTGGTATGTATTTTAGAAATAAGTAAAGGATATTATTTTTTAATTATGTATGCTATTTATCAAAATGTTATTATTAAACACATGTAAACAATGAAATAATCGAGTTTACTAAAATTCAAAAGTAACACGCCAGTATCTTTTTCAAAGTATTATCTAATAGTATCAATTATGAGTACTTCCAAAAACGTCGTAACACACTTAATCTTATGCAATTACTTTGATTTATAAATAATACTGAAAGTATACAGTAGAGTTAGCGATTGTGTTCCGCGATTAATCGGTAAAAAATCGCTAAAAAATACGCGTTTTAAACCGATTTAAGCGCTTAATAGATTTTCAGCGGTTATTACGCGTTTTAAACGGATTTAATCGGTTTTCATCCGCTGAATTGCGCAACCACTTTTTAAGCGATTTAACGCGATTAATCGCTACGCATGCGCATTCGTCCAAACCGCTGAAAAAGCGCTGAATGGGCGGAGCCTAACACAGGTAGGTGTGTCCTAAAATATGTATTTATAGATTCTCGCTTATCTGTGTGTTATAGATATTTGGTTATCTCTGTGTTATCCATTTTACGCTATAGTCGCAACAGTGGTCTAGTGGTAGGATGCTGGTCTAGGGATCGAAAGGTCTCTGGTTCGAATCCCGCTTGGTCAATGTATTTTTTGTGATTATATGTTATTTTCAGTTTGAACAATATTATTATTTTTAACTTTTATTGTGTATCCAACTAAAATATATTTAAAAAATATCATCTCTTATTGCAAATCCTAACAAAAATACTGAAATAAACATAAAAAATATGATACTGTTTGTGGAATAATCATAATTCAATAATACATGTAGATGAGGGGATCGACGTGAGATACGCTCACAATTTTATTGTCCGACTTAATTCCCGTGTTTGATAACGACGAAATTTTTCGTAATTAATATCGATGGAAACAGTTTTTTACAACTAAAATATTTTAAGAACACCTAAACAATTGAGGGAAAAAGAAGGAAAGTGTCGTTTTTTTTTTGTTGTTTTTTATTCAATGATAGCCGTAATGTTCGTTTATATCGTATGTAAGTACACTAAAATGACATAAGAATTCATTAAAATGTTAGTCAGTGATAATTCTAACCACACAAATATTGTTTTAAAAAAGGCAACCTATTTTCGCGAATTGTGGGACGATCGTCTTTTAATTAAAACGCGTTAGTTATAAGTGTACTGTTACTGTTTACTACTCTGTCAAGTTGAATCATTTAAAATAATTGATTAATATGATTATAGGTGCTACCTAATTTACGGGCAAAAGCTTTTAAAGTTTTTTTGATAACCATGTATTTTTAATAAATATATGGACATGATTGTGTTACAAATATTATAATTGTTGCAATAATTACGTAATGCATCCAAAAAAAAATCAATCTTAAAACGAGTTACATGGATATAGTGTATGGGGTGTCTGCTAACTGGCTTAGTCACTGGGAGGTCTCTGTATTGATCCCTTAAGTGGGAGCATTCTTGAGATAACCCTTAAGACATACTATGGCGTACCATTTGGGTTGAAAGTCAAGAAGACCTACAAGGTGAAAAGAGAAATGTACTTCGAAGTACAATAATTGTACGTCGACATAAATATAAAATACACTTAGATGTATATATTTGTACGTCAAAGTACAATTTGTACTTCGACATACATGTTTGTACTTGGACGTACACATTTTCTGAACAGCCAATCAAAACACTATTCTCTTGAGCCGCTTTTCCTTCAGATTTATTTATAATAAATGTTTAAAATCTATTTTTTAATTGAGGACAAAATGAATAAAAATATCAGAATGGCAAAAAAAAAACACAGAAGTTTCAAGTATTTAATGCATTGAAATAGATTATATACAAATTTGAAGAAGATTCAATTGTTACCTTTTTAAAATTATTATTATTTTTCATATTGTGAGTATTTATTGATCATGCGGGGCGAAGTAACACAACCGTCCAGCGCATTACTGTGTACGAAATTCCCAACGGTAACCAAACAGTAACCAAGCATTAACGGGATAAATAATGTATAATAACCTCCCCGTTGGTCGTATTTTGTGATAACCATAACTTGCATAAGTCAGAGGTTAATTCCGCCACGCCAGGTCAATAAATACGCACAATATCTATGAGTTAGCGGTCGATAGTAGCATAATTCAGTATAAATAATAATAATAATAATGTTCAGTCAAATATCTCTAAAAGCAACAGATGTAAGGTGTCTTCTGATTGGCTAACACTCATGGGTCGGTGAAAATTGTATGTCGAAGTACATTTCTCGTTCTACCTAGTAGGTCTTGTAGACTTTCAACGTCATGGTACGTCATATAGACACTAATTACTGGTCCTACCCAGGAAACAGTTTGTTTCATCAAATGTCTCAATTCAACTTGACAGCTTGCTAAAGCAGTTGCATTTAGCATACAGTACACTGATTTAAAATAATCAAAATCATGTGATGTGTCAAATCGATTTTGCTTGACAAATTTGACAGGATTTTTTTTAATCCAATAAGTTTTAGACTGTAAAATAACACACACTACGTATTGAAAGCCATACCTGGAGCTTTTGTCTGTATATCACTGACTTTATCAGAAGAATGATTTCTACTGTTGAGAAACGTTAACACCACTAATTGTCTTCTTATTTATTATCAATGTATAATTATGTGTAACAGCATAACAACATACTTGTTTCGCAATTAAAATATTTAATAAATACAGGTATCTTGCAGGTATCTAATTTTCTTTCACAAACTATTGTTGAAGTTTAAATTTTGTCGCCACTAAAAAACTAGCCATTTTGTAGCAATTCTAAAATCACAGTCTAAACTGCATACACTTAGCTCTATAGTTACAATTTGAATGCAAATATTAGAATGCATCATGTTATATCATCCATATTTTTTTATTTAAACATTCAAATAACACATAACACAGTACATATATAAATTGGTATGTGGTATTGTGTGGAGATACAAAACACTTCACATCATTTATTTGCACATAAAATAATAGTTACAAAATAAGTAATACTAAAACACTGTCATCAACCTACAGTACAAGAATATGTACGTACTAGTATATGAAATAACAAAGTGCTGTTATTGTATTACCTTTTACAAAATTAACATTGCTGGTTTTGTACTAGCCATAAAATATTTATCATGGATTAACAAGTAACAACCAATTTATTAATTACACAATGGAACGGAAATCATATTAATTGCATTATGCATTTACTAAACAAGCTATTTGCTACTGTTTAGAATAACACTATCTTACTTAAAATGATCACAGGTACATACTGTAGTGCTTTTACATACTTGTGGTAAGTTTTGTATTACTTGTTTGACATTAATTGGCAGACACTTGTCGATATACAGACAAAATTTGCATGGGAACTTTCATATTTTTCAGCATAATTGCCTTCAAATGGTTAATTTAACAACCCTTTGACATTGTTTGCACATCTGATCTTATTATACCATAGCTGATTTTTGTTTATAGATAGACATATATAGACTTTTCAAAGTTCTATAAAAGTTCACACATGTTCCATACAATTAAACCAACAGAACCAATAAAAATCACCACAGATAATAACTGTGTGTATAGCTTGGAAATTTTGATAGTTCAGGAATCCCTCCTTTGTTGATTTCTGTAAACCAAAACTGTCAGTTTTGCTGGATAGAATGGCTTGTATGATGACCAGCTCTTGCCTTCGCAGAACAGCTTCTAAAAACGGAAAACCAACAAATATCTTAAAATTTGATCAATAATGCAGACCATTTATAAATGTCATGTTTTTTGTTGATTTCGAATCTGGAAGATTTTTTACGTAAGATTGTGGTACGAAAATCCAACGGTATCGGATTTTGTGGTTTTAGGCCTAAACTAATTATAGTGATATGTAACCTTTCGGGGTATCGGTAAAGTGCGAGCAGACGAGGTGTAAATACGTTAAAAATTAAAGCTCAAAGACTAACAAGTAAGATCGGAATATCTTTAAATTTTGTGAATAAATATGTTTCTGGTGGATAACAACGACAACTTACCAGAATATTGCTCATGGTCACACGTAAAACTTCTTTCTGAGAGCGAATGGAAAATGCGTCATCAATTCTGACAAATAAACAGTAGGGTGTCGTTATTGAAATACCGCGAGAATACTGGAAGAATAGAGATGCCAACTATAATGTTTAAAACAAACAATTTTTTAACAAGCGTTTGTGATTTGTCAGGATAATAATAACAATAAGATATCGAAAAGATCAAAGCAAATAAATTCGACAGAAATCTGAGATTCGGCAATATATTAAAGACGGGTTATGTTCACCTAAATTGTGTTTGGTAAAGACTGTCACTATATGTAGTGAACCAGTCTTCAGCTTATACCCACTGAAGAAGAGCATTCAGGAGAGATAATTGAGTAATGACTTAATTCTGGAACGGTTGCGAGGAAAAACAAATAATGCGAGAATATTTAGTGCGATTCGCTACACAATTATGATGTCATTGATATAACTTTTCCTGAGGTATGTATTACCATGTGATTTAGCATTTTTCATAGTGTTTTTTATTTGTTCAAGGTCATAAATAGCATCGCCAAAATATATGTCGCGTGGCAAATTTTTTTGAGACGTATCCATATGTGATATTTTTATGTAATTTTATGTCTAAATTCCTATATGTATGAACGGTCAACGCCCGCTTCGCGGGCTTTTGCCCGTATTAATTGATTGGTTGTGACGGTTTAATATGTAAGTTGAAATATTCACTTTTTAAAACTAAAAATCTTGTAGTGTTTTCACGGTTAGCTCTTTGGGGTTCTTTCACAACAACTACAGCAATTACTTGCAACGGCACTAAATACAATACTCACGTTGGCATCGACTGGAATGCTCGTCAGGATGGCACCAATCGTCCTCGTCGTCTTCGAGGGAACTCGTCGGTTGCACGTCACAAAATGGCACTATACATGTACTTCTGGGAATACACCTCCAGGCAAATACGTACTTAAACACACAGTCACCTGCTTACATACACATATACTTCTGGGAATACACCTCCAGGGAAATGCCTGTCATTTACACAATCACAGGCAACTCACAGACTCACATACACAGTCACAGTCTCACTTATATCTTCTGGGAATGGCCTTCCAGGTAAATACGTGTTGAACACACATAAAATACAATATAATACAATATAATACAATATAATACAATATAATCTATACTCAGGCTCACAATTACTCACTCAGGCTCACAATTACTCCAAGCAATACTCAGCTTGGGAAAATACGTCTACTCGCATCAGTCACCCGTGCATAAGAGACCGTACAAACTCGTGCTGCCCAGCATGCACTATTCCGATTTGTCGCTGGTTCCCAATCACGAGGTATGTGCGCATTTTGTAGACCGGGCACCGACACAACAATCTTCATGACTGCATTTCTGACTCACAGGTGTTGGGCGCGTGGCCAAGTCACTTAAACACGGTATCGGGTCCGTTCGCCCTAGTTACACATTCGCCCTGTGTCCATTCGCCCCGGGGTCGTTCCCCATATATTATCATATGCATATTGGGGTATAGTCCAAATAATTAGACGTAAGCTACCCCGCTTACGTCTAAACAGCTACCGTCGTTTTCCTATAGCAAATTGAGTTCAACTTTAACTTCAGTTTTTCTCGTTAAATCTTTGCTAATGCATAAAATTATCATTAATTAGACATAAATGTGAGCGATTACCTCTTAAATGTGTAAAAATTGTGCTTTTAAACCACTTATGTACATTTATAAAAATAAACATACTCAACACACGAAGTGTGTTTGTCGTTTATAGAATTACATTAAATTATCTTGAACGAAATTATTTTTTGAATAGGTTACACATAACCAATTGTTGTTGTACAACAAACCACACCACTTTTTAGCTTTCTGTACTCTTTAATTAAATGGAACCTATATATGTGTGTGTTAAAACTACCAGTTGTATCACGGAGTGTATATTGATAGGAGATGAATCGAGTATTTGACCCTTACTGTAGTAAATTCAATCTTATGCAATAACTATTCATCCGATTTTATTGGTTTATACGTTATCTTGTTGCTTATTAATTCCTCTTTCAAAAAATATACGTTTTAGTATATTCCCGTTGTTATTAATGGATTTATAGCGAGATAAACACAAGAAATACACATTATATATTTTACCACCGCGCGTTTCACCGTGTTGTGGCTATCGATCTTGTACAATTAGCGTACAGCGAAGCGCCGAGGTTATACTGGGATATTGCAGGGGAAACCGGGTTCCTATTCACCATCTGCGTAGTTACCACATCCGATGGTGCGGTGTGACAGCGGTCGTCCGACAATGTCCGACAATGTCACACCCGACCATAAGGAGAAAAAAAAAAACCCAACATACTTCACGGGAAATAATCAAACACATCAGTGTCTGTGCAAAGCACTTCTAAGCGCGGTAATACAAAAATTACAGGAAGTTAAGCGCGGACGGCACAAGATAATTTGGGACGACACTTTATGCCTATTCATTAAACCCCCATTTCGCGGAGCACTGCTCAGATTAATTTCACTTTTATAGTTCCAACAATATTGCAATAAAAGACTGGGCTTAAACTGAGACAATAGGTCATATATATGTATTCAAAACAATCTAATCAAACTAATCAAAATGTTTAAGAGAACTATTACTTTTATACACCGCGTACTTCATGTAATATTCATAACAACAGCTTTTACTACTACTACTACTACTACTACTACTACTACTTCTGCTACTACTACTACTACCACTACTACTACTACTACTACTACCACTACTACTACTACCACTACTACTACTACTACTACTACTACTACTACTACTACTACTACTACTACTACTGCTGCTGCTTTTAGTGTTACTACTAGAGATACTCCGCGTACACCGTAATACGTTATCAACACCGCGAATAGAATGTGACTGCAACTTTACTGTATTTTTTAAAAATGGGGGTCTTTTGTATTTTGCAGTTTTCCTAGTTTTACTAACAATTAACCTCGCCATTTACAATTTTAGGCGGTACAGATTTTGGAAGTTAGACGCTCTGGTGGTCGCCAACCTAATTTCCACCGCTGGGACCGCTCCCAGCGGCGAGAACTAGAGGGTCGCCACCCTTTGGAACCACGCCTAACAAGTCTTCGAACACCACCTTCCCAGCTGTCATCTGGGGTAACTCGGCATCCGCATGCGCCGCCCTCACGGCGGTTACACGCGACAACTTCTGTCGCCCGTCTGACAGGGACTGACCTTTCGGTGGCCGGAGTAGTTTCAGCAGCTTTTCGTTGGGCTATTTTGGCCCCCACCTGGTCGGCCCTGTCGGTCGCCATGCTTTTAGCCGCCTCCGCAGACTGAACCGCAACGCGCTGCACGCGAAATTCATCATCGCACACAGGATCTCCATGGTCTCCTTCAGTGCTCTCGCCAATGACCATCCTTGGATCACTGACGACATCTGGCACTGTTGGCAGCACCAAGGGAACTGCATCGTGCACGTCCTTGGCATGCTGCACCTTCATGCAGAACTGGGAAACCGGACCTAGCTGGTTTACATGATCCACTTCCGGTTGGCCCAACTGCTTAGTCGTCGCAGCTACCACAACGGGCTCCTTCTCCTTATGGTTGGGCAAGGACATGGCGTGGAAATGTCCCCAGTTGGAACCATATCTGCCGCGATACGATCCCTCAGGGCGGAATTTTGAATTTTGGTTCCGATGCCCACGTAAACCTTCGCCACCCGCACCCGAAGGATACATAACCTGGCGTTGGTCGTTGTACCACCGGTTCCTGACCTTCCCTGGGTAGGGGCACTCCACAGGGTATTCGGCATAGCCTTTTTTATTTCGAAACGGCTTACCCGGTTGTCGGACAAAGGGATCAACGGCCGAACTTCCAAAAGAGTTTGACAATCTCTCCACAGCATCCAGCAACTTCTCGACCACCTGGGTCAATTTGTCGACCGCCGACACACTGACCTCATCCGCAGTGGGTGCTTTCTTCACCTCGTGAACCCACATTGACTCTTCTTGCTCAGTCTCCTGGGTATACCTCGGAGCCGCGGCGCAAGCCGACTGAACATGGCTATATATCTTCAGCATGTTCATCGCATCTCCCATAGATGTTGGTAACTGCAGACTAACATGCTTGCCGGCCTCCTCGTCAATCAAACAGTGACAAAACTTCGTCACTGCCTGTTCAGCGGCGTATGCATAGGGCAGATCACGAAACGCCGCTGTTGCCAGCTTCAGCGCCCGATCTGACCAATTGTCTAGGGACTCGCCTACTTCCTGATGGGCAACGTGGAAACAGCCCTGCGCGGTGGCGGTAAGCTCCCTGGCGCCAAAACGCTCCTGCAGTCGCTGCATTAGCTCTGCGTAAGGTACCGTCCCTCTCCCTTCGGTAAGCAATGCATAGAAATCGACCGCCTTTCCTGTCAAACACCAACCAAGGAAATCGGCGCATTCTGCGTCAGACCAATCTTGCACCCTTGCGTAGCGCTCAAACTTGCTCTGAAAAACAAACCAATTGCTCTGCCCATCATATAGCAGGCTCTTAGGCAATTTTGTCAGAACATCCCGATCTTTCTGTGTCGGGGGAATACTTGGGCCAGGAGGGTTGCTTGGTCCGGGCAAATTATTGAAAACCGATGCATTGCTGGGTATGGGAATAGTGATGGTAGATGGAAATGGGACAGGTAGACCATTCGGGGCAAGAGGGCCCTTTGAGGCACGATGGGATCCCGTAGGCCCATTGTCCCTACTCTGGGGCAAACCTAACAAAGGGGGCGGGGCGGGGACGCTTGATGCGACATTAAACGGTTTCGGTATGCTTGTCATCATATTGTCCAGCTGTAACAACAGACGCTTTGGGAGCAAAGGCTTTGCAACCTGGGGAAGAAAATCGTCCCATTGAGCTACGTCCGCCTCAAGAGCCGAAAGTTGGGCTTCTAGTTGGGCCCTTTCGTGATCCTGACTTACCGACTCCTTCTCGAGCACAGACATATCTATCCACCTTTCGTGTGGGTCCAAGGGCCTATTTGCGATTGACCGCCCCATTCCACCCTCCCCAACATGTTCCGCCCCATCCCCATACCCCAGGGCTTCTCTAAATAATGCGGGGTTAGTACTAAAATCCAACTCGGTCATGTCACCAAAGGTCAGCGGCCGCCCTATAATTGCCTCTAAAGTATGTGGTAACAAATTTCCCGTATTTTCCCGTATCAAAACAATGGCCTGTGCCAGTTGTCTGCCCACACCCAGAATATTGCATAATCTAGTGGGAGTGTCGTAGTTCACTCGAATTTTTCTGGGGGCTACCAGTAAAAATGGTGGGGTATATCCACTTCCCATATCCATTGTTAATTTAGAACTTTACATGTAAATATAAAAAAGTTAAATTAATAAACAACCTAAAATAAATGGGCCGAGAAATTCTGAAATAAAAACTTTTGTATCTACTGGTAGACAATTAAAATTGAATTGCCCAACAACAACCAAGTAACAAAATCGCTATCACTGTTGTTGCTATCAATAATCAATAAAAACTGAAAGTAAGAAACACGTCGCTTTAACTTAACGTTAAGCACCAATTTCCCGGGACCCAGTTTACATTCGCAATAACACTGCTATAAAAAAAATTGCCAAGGACAAAACTCGTGCGTGTAAACTTCTATTTCCTCGGACTTTAGTTACCGATATATCAGCAATTTACACTGCTATATACAACAGTCAACCAAACACGTTTTTCATGAACTGCTGCGCACAGAATACGCGCCAACTAATCACGGGAAAATTGCCAAATAAAAAAAAACACGTGGCCATCCGTTGATTACACAAGCAATTAAACTGTAAAAAAACAGCATTGGAGAATCACGTTTTTTAAGAAATATTTCACCAACTGATAACATGGCCGGCGAATGCCAACAATGGAAAAAAAACTACGATGCCGTCTGTTTGTTACACACTTCTTAAAATAGACGAACACTGAGTTCAACAAGTTAAAAAACAGAAATCACGTTTTATGAAACGAACAGTTTCTATAAACTTTAAATTAAATTTGATCCGTCGATTGAAAATAAATTATGCGATGCCGATTGATTTTGCAACTAGCCTAACCGTTAAACACAATTTTCACTGAGCCCCACGTTGGGCGCCATTGTAGTGTTTTCACGGTTAGCTCTTTGGGGTTCTTTCACAACAACTACAGCAATTACTTGCAACGGCACTAAATACAATACTCACGTTGGCATCGACTGGAATGCTCGTCAGGATGGCACCAATCGTCCTCGTCGTCTTCGAGGGAACTCGTCGGTTGCACGTCACAAAATGGCACTATACATGTACTTCTGGGAATACACCTCCAGGCAAATACGTACTTAAACACACAGTCACCTGCTAACATACACATATACTTCTGGGAATACACCTCCAGGGAAATGCCTGTCATTTACACAATCACAGGCAACTCACAGACTCACATACACAGTCACAGTCTCACTTATATCTTCTGGGAATGGCCTTCCAGGTAAATACGTGTTGAACACACATAAAATACAATATAATACAATATAATACAATATAATACAATATAATCTATACTCAGGCTCACAATTACTCACTCAGGCTCACAATTACTCCAAGCAATACTCAGCTTGGGAAAATACGTCTACTCGCATCAGTCACCCGTGCATAAGAGACCGTACAAACTCGTGCTGCCCAGCATGCACTATTCCGATTTGTCGCTGGTTCCCAATCACGAGGTATGTGCGCATTTTGTAGACCGGGCACCGACACAACAATCTTCATGACTGCATTTCTGACTCACAGGTGTTGGGCGCGTGGCCAAGTCACTTAAACACGGTATCGGGTCCGTTCGCCCTAGTTACACATTCGCCCTGTGTCCATTCGCCCCGGGGTCGTTCCCCATATATTATCATATGCATATTGGGGTATAGTCCAAATAATTAGACGTAAGCTACCCCGCTTACGTCTAAACAGCTACCGTCGTTTTCCTATAGCAAATTGAGTTCAACTTTAACTTCAGTTTTTCTCGTTAAATCTTTGCTAATGCATAAAATTATCATTAATTAGACATAAATGTGAGCGATTACCTCTTAAATGTGTAAAAATTGTGCTTTTAAACCACTTATGTACATTTATAAAAATAAACATACTCAACACACGAAGTGTGTTTGTCGTTTATAGAATTACATTAAATTATCTTGAACGAAATTATTTTTTGAATAGGTTACACATAACCAATTGTTGTTGTACAACAAACCACACCACTTTTTAGCTTTCTGTACTCTTTAATTAAATGGAACCTATATATGTGTGTGTTAAAACTACCAGTTGTATCACGGAGTGTATATTGATAGGAGATGAATCGAGTATTTGACCCTTACTGTAGTAAATTCAATCTTATGCAAAAACTATTCATCCGATTTTATTGGTTTATACGTTATCTTGTTGCTTATTAATTCCTCTTTCAAAAAATATACGTTTTAGTATATTCCCGTTGTTATTAATGGATTTATAGCGAGATAAACACAAGAAATACACATTTTATATTTTACCACCGCGCGTTTCACCGTGTTGTGGCTATCGATCTTGTACAATTAGCGTACAGCGAAGCGCCGAGGTTATACATTTTGATGTACCCACTCACGTCTTTTGTTGAATTATAGTTTCATTTCTCGGCCGATTTTGACAAATTATATATCATTAGAAAGCTTACGTTACGTAGTAAACAGATATATAAATATATATCAAGTTTTTCTTCTGATTTCGACAGCCCGGCGAGTTATAACTTTAACTTTTGCAAATATCATACCGTTTTGGAGTTTTAGAATCTAGATTTACAGTTGACATGTTCGTACTTAATACCAATTTGTAGCGTTTATATTTGGAGTTCAGTTTTAAAAATTACATCTTGCTTAGGAGAATAGAATTCTGTATACGATAGAAAAAAAATGTTTAAAAACGAAAGTAATTAAGGAATGAAGGCGGAAGAAAGTAGCGCGCGTTCCTAACGCACTGAACTGATGCTACGGTCTTGGCGATTATGCTTTTGTTTAGAAACCGGCCATTGAATTTCCTTTGCCATGATTATTATATTTTTTATGGAATATATTGTAGTATTTTGTTTACGAAACATATCAATAAAGCTTATTATAAATAAATCTAAATAAATTAACGATTTCAGCTCTTGTTTATAACACAGAAAGGGTGTTAAACTTATGATGAAACAGCGTATATAGCGGACCCTCTCGATTTTATTCGGCTTTGCATGCATACTTGAAATAAAATGGGTGTAAAAAACATTCATTGTTTGCTGTTAATAATCATCGAGGGAATTATGTATAATTATATGAAATGTTATTTACCTTAAATTATCAATTTATTAAAGATTCTTGAAAATCACGGTCGGTGTTACGCGGGTCATTTCGTATTTTGACATCAGGGCATCATGTCCAACTATTCAAAATCAGTTTTTTTTACTGGGACAATGACGGCTTAGATTTAGACAGGCAGACAGATAGTTTATTCAGACTTATACAATAGTACATCGTCTTCAACTCAAATATATAAATTATTTTTAGAGGAATTGTTAGGTGATTACACATATAGCAGTGATGATTCTGAGAATGTTGCCATGTTTCTTATCCGTGTAATCTAGAGTCCGTGGTTTGAGCATTTTTATCGCGGTGTTCAATAAAAGATATCTCAATAATCTTGTTTATTGATAGATCTGTGGTTTTATTGCCCCTGTGTTCAGCACAAACAAATTATCTCGTTATGATCAGATACTGTGCCGACCAATACTAAATAACACTATGGTGTCATACGCCACAGCAGGGACCTATACTTGTGATCATGGAGTCTAAGTGCAAGACTTAAAAAAGTATGTTGTTTCGCTTGCGGTTGTTAAAGCCAAAACGGGGCTTCCCAGCTGACACAGCTGCTGATATTCGGATCTGAATACTTAAACTTATTTAGACCTTATTCTTAACTGTTGCGCGTGTTACGATATCGGATTTTAGGCGGGAATACAACTCAGTGAAACTATTCAATTTCTTATACAACATTAAGCATATTAACAGTTATTGAAATTAACAATATCAGCGACATCTTTTTAAAGACTAAACACCTTTTCAAGTATCGAATTTAACATGTCAATAAAATATATTAATACCAAAAAAGGTTTCATTTAATATTGTTCACATTAAACCTTTAAATGAAAGTGTCGCTTTAACTATTTTCCGTGTCTTATTAAGCCGCGAATCGTTTGCTAAAAACAGTTAACAAAAAGGGCTACACGTTCTAATTCTTAATGAAATACAAAAATAAGTATAACATAATTAATAACGTCCATAAACACACACGGCAAGATCAAAGTTTTAATGGAAAACTTAATATGACATTCCACGTAAATTATTATTTTCGTCTAAATCGAAAACTATATATAGAGAAACAATGTATTTATAACCGACCAATGAGGTAACATTATGCAACTTTCAATTTACACAGTGCTATATGGCAACAATATGGAATTTGAACAGTGGTAGTGTTTTAAGGTCTGGACTATCATTACTTGTAAGTTTGTATAAACATTTTTCTAATGCAATTAGTAAAATAATGTTTATATTTTATGTTTAATAATTTATTGCATGATTATTCCGTGCTGCTATATGAATTTGATGCCGTTAAAGCTTCCGACATGAATTCATGTCGGAACGATGCTATTGCAAAATAACGTTAAACGATATGAGGTCGATGTAAATCGACCTCATATTTATAGGAGTAATTGGGGTATAAACAGTTGATTGTTCACACATGTAAGCAAGTTTGTACCTTAAGTTTTCATTAATTAATAAAATAAGTGTCACAGTTTGACATTTATCAATGTGTCAGTGTTTTAGCTATATTGATTTTACATGCGCCGTTCCATAGTTAAAGTACAAGCACACGTATATTTGGCAACGGGCAGGCGCTGACTTTTCTGTTTGTTCTCATATGTCTTCCTCAATTGTTGTGACGCCTTGTGTTGTTGGGTTAATCTGAATACTCCGGAACTACATTGAACATTGTATATATACGAAGACGGCCAATGCTATCCAACTGTCGCACGTGCTTTCGTGTGAGCACTGTTTAATGTTTCCGTCCAATCGTTCTTAAATTATCCCCATGCTTTTTGAAACAAAGGTGGGGATATTTTGGTTATCTCCGCTGTCCTTCCGTATGTCCGTGCGTCCGTCCGTCCTGGCCAATATCTCCTCCTACACTAATATGATTATAGGTGCTACCTAATTTACGGGCAAAAACTAATAAGATGTCTGTTGGAGATAACATGAGTTGTACATGTCTGCAAATAATCATTATTGTGGGACAAAACCTTTACATCATTGACATAAAATATGTAACTGAACAAACCAATAAAATGTAATTTGTTTTAAGACAAATAAACAAAAAAAAACAGAGATGTGTTTGTCAGAATCACAATGCCCCCTATTGCGCCGCTTTGAAATAAAATTTCTATTTATCATCTGGCAGGTTTAGAAATTATCTCCCTTTTAAAGCTTATTACTTCCCTTGGATTGTTTTTTACCTTGAAGGATGACCTTGACCTTTCACCACTCAAAATGTGCAGCTCCATGAGATGCAAATGCATGTCCAATATCAAGATGCTGTCATCAATAATGCAAAAGTTATGACGCTACTTTAACCGTTCGGTAGGCTACCGGTAGGTTGAAGTATTGTCATAACTTTTGCATTATTGACGGGTAGGTTAAAGTTTTGGGACAGACATTCAAACAGAATGACAGACAGCCAGACAGGTCAAAAACAATATACCCCGATTCTTTGAAGAAGGGGGCATACAAATAAGAGTTAGGCTTAAGATGACATATATATATATATATATATATATATATATATATATATATATATATATATATATATATATATATATATATATATATATATATATATATATATATATACAAGGTATGTATCTCTGGACACAGGAAAATCACCTACAGCAACATTTTAAAGCCATTATATACCTAAAGGGCGGTCGATTTTCGTAAACTATGTACCATTTTGTTGGTAAAGTTTGCCTCGTGACGAACAATGACAAAAACGGCTATTTGCCAACATAAACTACTATAAAACACTCCTCAAACTCGAAGAAATGCTAGGTCGGCTCTTGTATGACCGAACGTTCAGTGCAGATTTTTACAAGAGTAAAACTATCAAAATACCCCAGCTATCGAACATAATCCACATTAGTACAATAAACAAATACGAGTTTATCAACTTAAGTTTGTATAATCCTATTAATTATATTTTTTTCTTATTGTTTCGCACACAATTGGGCCTTAAGGCTTTTAAACACATTCCTCCAGGGTAGCAATTTAACTTATGAAATATTAGGCCATGCCAATGATCAACAAACGATAAATGTTTTTCAGAAAAATTATTTGTCTGCATATACTTGATATTTCTCAAATTCAAAGTGTTACAGCATTAATGGATGTCATATTGCCCCTGGAAAATGTTGGTCCGTGCAAGTTATTTGAAAATCTAGTTGTATGGTCTGGCAAGCACAAGTAGAAAAGAACTAATCAACACTTGTAAAAAATATTTGTGAATACATTGGTTATGCACAAATTTACTTTAATAGATGGTGCTTTCAAGTGTATACCCAGCCCTGTTCATGTTTCCATGACATTAACAATGTCTAATAATTGTTCAAAAGAAAGACACGGGTATTTTAATATGAATTCTTGTGTTTCAGATTTTATAAGAGAAAAGTACGACTCAATGTGCTGCAAATTCAAAATGAAGTCTGCACACACTGTGACAGCCATGTCCGGAGACAAGCCATAGCTATACAATGCAGCAGTTTTGTTTGATGTGGTATGACAATGAAAGCAATTACTGAAATTAAGCTGTTTTATAGACAGAGATTAATTGGAGCTCATGTATAATTGTGAAAATGAAGAGAATGCCACCAACAAGGATTTACCATACACAATGAACAACAGAAATGTTAAGTTTATTAATATTCTTTAATAACCCTTGTATGATTTGCGTTTTTGATTAATTGTATTACTGTTTTTGTTTGTTTGTGCGGTGTTGTCTCAGACCACTTACCTTTAGAAATTCGGCTACACACCATATACATAACAGGTTTTTTTTTGGCCCGAGTTTATAGCCGAATAACGGCTATGTTCTCAATGGCAAAAAGTATACTTTTTTCCCAAAATTTGGTAAAAAAAATCCCAATTTCCAAAAAAAAAAAAATTTTTTTTTTAATTTTTTTTTTTAAGTGTCTAATGATTATTTTATCTCAATTTTATTTCAATTACATCTAAAAAAAGTTTACAATAAGGATTTATTTGATTTTATTCTGTTAATCTGAATTATTATTAAAACTTATATCAAACTAGTTTTCCCCAATTCAGTAGACTTTTTGCGAGAAATTTTTTTAATCCTGAATTTATTTTCCAAATTTCTTGAAAACGCCAATAAAATTCCCAATTCCAAAGCCATGGGCTGTCTTCCCAAAAAGTGGAGAAAAAAAAAACCTGCATAATATATAGTTCATTACTGTTATTCAAACTGTTCGATAACCATTGACACGTAATTCAATTTTCCTGTTTGAAGCAATAATAAACATATTGCATATTACATGCTCACATTAGTATCACTACATTATATATTCAAGCTGTGAATCTCAAACATCGTTATCAAGATAATTTACCCATTTAAAAGATAGTCGGTAGTTAGAATTAATCAAGATGGTAATAACACAAATAATTTATGATGGCAAAAAATAATTATTATTGACGGATAAAATAGACAAAGACATTTACCTGGTGGGACCTTTACCTGTTCATTATTTTTGACTCGGCGGACAAATACCCGGCCAGAAAAATTACAATGCGGACAATTACCCAAGCGTTAAAAGTTCTGTGCGGACATTTACCCAGCCCCTTATTTACTTGTAGATATCCTGTTTATTGTTTTCATTATGCTATAGACAAAAGTCGTATTCAGGCTTACTATTTAAAATAAAGATTAAATTTCTTTTCTCAACTTATTGAGCTGTAGACAGGAGTCGGATTTAAAAAGCACATGTTGAGTATTAATAAGTAGTAAGGACATTTTGGTTTTTAACATTTAAATGGATTAATTATCTGATTTGCTTTGCCTTGGCTATCCTTCAATTGTTTGTGTGATTACAAACGACATAATTAAAATTATATATAAAACAGTGCCCACAGTTTGTTAATATTCGCGATATACCATGCATGAATTAACTACAAAAATACCCGGATTTCTCTTCGTCGTTATTCACAGCAGGGTAAATGTCCGCCCTCAACTGTTAATGAACGGGTAATTTTATGCCCTGTATTTTTTCTGGCTGGTTATTTGTCCGCCTAGTGAAAAGTCATGAACAAGTTAATGTCCGTATTTCGTAAAATACACATACTTAAAATTATATGCATGTTTGTTTATATGTTATTTGCATTGATTGATCAAATCATACTTTGCATGTAACATTCCTATTTACATATAAATAATGGTTGTGTCAGCATTTAAAAGCCTATTTGAAAAACTTGATTGATTAGTGTGGCTAGCAGTAAAACATTTTTTTCAATTAATATACAAGAAGAACATTAATTACAATTTGTTTTTGTTTTTCTCCAAATTTTACATTGTTAACAGTTATGAGTCATAGTCAGAGTTTGCATTTCCTGACGCAGTATCACACTGTGTGACACTGGAAATTTATTATTGCTTGACAAACAACAATGGATTACCATTAAAAGTAAGTTCACAATCATGTTGAAATTAATTTTAAATAGGTTTGTAAACATGAGCACTAGTTTTTTCATGGTCAATTAAAATGGTGATACAAATGCTGTCCAATACCAACAGTTTAAGACCATCTTTAGAGAGATTAAGCAGATCATTGCTGAAGCTGAATATGCTTAGTTGTGTTGAATGCTTGGGACTGCAGACAGGGCACAGTAGGGTGCCCAATAAAACTTGTGGTCCACTAGCTTGGGGCTATCTGATAATCTTCTTGACTTCGTACTAGGAAATGTTAAAATGAAAAGGCCAGAATATTGAAGTGGCCACTTGCTGATTATTTTAATTCAACACATATTTCATTGGCATAACCCAAAGTCATTTTCAAAGTGAAACATACCATTTAAAATATTAATAACATTAAAACAAGGAAATCAATTGACTTCTTTAGGACAAATACCATTTGTACAAAGACTCATCATCCCATCCACATGGATATTTCATAAATTAATGACTTGCACCTGTTTATCCATAGTAAAAGATGTATACCAAGTTGTTTAAAAAGTGTTATGGCTACTTCTTATTAATATTTTATGTCACTGTTCATAATTGCATGTTTGCTTTAAAATTCACATGTTGATGTGTTTTTAACAAAGTGAATTAATCTATAGTGAAACAAAGCTGCATATAATACCATATATAAGATGCATTTTTATAGATGAATTACAGTTTGAACTTTGGAATTCAATTATAATAGTGAATAGCACTGTTGAAGCTCCAGTTTAATAATACTTCATACATAGAAGAATTAAATCAGGGCTTTTTTTCCTTACTTTGTGAAGCGGCAAACTTTTTAAAATTGTGAAAAATGAGTCGCGAACTTTTTAAAATTGTGAAAAAGTTAGTTGCGAACTTTTCAAAATTGTGAAATATTGAGTCGTGAACTATTCAAAATTGTGAAAAATTGAGTCGCGAACTTCTTAAAATTGTGAAAAACTGAGTTGTGAAATTGTTAAAATTGTGAAAAA
This sequence comes from Dreissena polymorpha, assembly GCF_020536995.1. Classification (NCBI taxonomy): domain Eukaryota; kingdom Metazoa; phylum Mollusca; class Bivalvia; order Myida; family Dreissenidae; genus Dreissena; species Dreissena polymorpha. Next base: position 97,035,594 of record NC_068361.1, on the reverse strand, counting down.
CGGCCAATTTTGTAAAAAATTCACGGCCATGTTAGGTTTGTGAATTGTCCCTATCAACATTTTAAAATGTCCTTCCAGGGCCACTCGCAAAGAAGGAAAAAAAGCCCTGTAAATATTAATGTTATGTAAAATATATTTGATATTGAATAGTTTACTTATCTACTTATTTTTTAAGTTATTGCCACAAGTAATGCATAAATGGGTACCCATCAATAATTAGGCTCCAGAAAATGGTCCTAGCCAAGAGGTGTGAAAGGACCCTTCTCACTGTGGAGGGTACTGTTAGAACAACATGTCACAGTGAGAAGAGCCCCCGTTTCCTTTCTTATTGTTTTAACATCTGTTTAATACTTCACTGTGTATTTGTCAATTAAATTGCTGTCAGGTGAGACTATTTGATCCCAGTTTTAATAAATTTACTACATTGCAATTCTGCAACCAAGCGCACACACCATCAGGAGATACATTTTAATGCATTGTTAATATACCATTCTTGTTTTGTTGTGAGATTGTGATATTCATTTGGATAAAAGGAGTTGATTGCAGGTTAGTGTTCCTTCACAATAATGCTTAACTTAAACAAATGTTGACAATGAAAACGACAGTGTTACTTTATAGTTTCATCTTACTTTAAAGATGGATATATTGATAGAATTTGCAGTGGTAGTCGCCTAATGCTAGAATGAAATAAGTCATTATTATACAGTGATGTTTAAGGCTTATTTGGGTCTAAAATTCAGCTCAATAAACCTGCTCAAAAGGTAAATATTTTTCCATATAGCTAATTCCTTTCTCAAAGTAAGCTTTATTTGAAAAAAAAAGACTAAACTTAGAAAAACTTGAATTTTTACATTCCTAGCAAATTAATTTGTATGAAAAGATCCTCCATTTGTCTTAACATTCTCCATTGTAAGGACTGTCACCTTCCCCCTAGTGGTAAAACTGTTATAAAGGTTTCAGATTCAATAAACATCTACGTAATCAGAATGCTGTAAAGGCAATGTATATCGCTGACATACAGAGCCTCGATTTTGGAATGTTACACCTTACGTACCAGTCTGTTTATGTACCGGCACTTTATGTACCACTATCTTACACTTAAATTAAGTGTCCGACAAATTTCTTATTTTTCAGGTAGCCCACTGGGCTACCAATAAAAATATTTGGTAGCCCATAAAATTTTCCTACAAAATGATAAGAGGCAGGTTTTCATCTTTATTTTATTTCTTCATTTACATATACATAATATGTATACATACATATACATAATACAGCAAGTAGTCTGGTGTACACAGTCAATAACTTAAATCAATGTTACAGTACAGGCACCGTGTACTTAAATGTAAATGTACCAAAGAAAATCATATACTACATGTAGATATAACATGTATGTGCACATGTATGTGTACCTAAATTCGGACAGCACGTTAAGTCGGAAACGTAAATAAAGCGTTTAGATGATCAATACGATTGACTCGTATGGTGTTAATCAATGAAATTGCCCTTTTTAACAACAAATACCGAGTTTCAAGAAATCAAGAGTATTAAATCATTTATTTACTTGTGTCCGACTTTAAGTACTGTCTGAATTTACGTATTAATGTAATGCTAGCTTTTTCATGATCATTTTTAAGTGAACATTTCACATACTAACTATATTATTGATTGACACACTCGCGCAAGTAATCTACATAACCGAATGATTTTGTTTTGTTCCAAAACAGATCTGTATTTATGTCTTTGAAATGTAACACCATTTCTTTTCAATCCTTTCAATTTAAAAATTGGGTATACGGCGCATTGAAATATCAAACATTTCGATACAAAACATTCATATATTAGACTGTAAAGTTATAATTGATGGCATTGTGTGATGATTTAATATGGATAGGATAAAAAAAATCAAACGAATGCTAATAATGTACGTGATATATTGATTTAAATGCTTGGTATATATTGTAGATATGTATACATTACTTTGTTTGTTTTAATATTAAATCAACGCTTAATGTTAGGTTGCTTGCTGAAGACGTTTGAATATTATTTTAGCAGTGAACCTATTGGTAAGCTTTTGGAAATTATTTATCGTAGACATGTATTATATTTATTTTATTTTTTAATCATGGGATATATATATTACGTTACATTTAAAAAAACAAACTCTTATAGTTATTTCGAAACTATAATTGCGATCTAACATAACGCGGATAATTTTGATAGTGCGTTATTGATATCGGTTTAAAATTATGAAATTTTGAAAATTATTTAAATGTTACATAGTAGACTTAGTCAGGACAAGTAACTATTGGGCCAGGACAAGTTGAATTCTATGCCATTTGTCCGACTGAAAATCAGTATAAAGTCCATTTCACTTTCAATATTCCTTTCATTAAATCGGTTTATAAAACAACTACAGGAAGAAGAAATGTGATTAAGTAATATATCTTTGCTAAGATGTGTTCTAAAGTTGTGCCCCATATGATACTTTAACAAAAAAGTCAATAACTAGATAACATTTGTATACATCGAATAGGTATTGCTTGAATTATTAATTATCTATTACCCCACGTATAACATGCATATAGAAGATTATTTACTTAAATTTATTTTAAAAGAAAAATTCGTGAGACTGCGAATGAGCGTGAAAAACATCATTTGAATATATCGATGAAGCCCAGTGTCCGAAAATGTTCTCTTTTTTTCAGGTAGCCCACTTGGCTACCAATACAAATATTTGGTAGCCCATAAAATTTACCTTCAAAATGATAAGAAGCAAGTTTTCATCTTTATTTTATTTCTTCATTTACATATACATAAAATGTGTACATATATATACATAATACAGCAAGTAGTCTGATGTACACAGTTAATGTTACAGTACAAACACCGTGTACTTGCACGCTATCGTTAACGGGAACACCCGTGATCTCCGCGATGCTGCGCATTCACGCGTTTTAAATGTAAATGTACAAAAGAAAATCATATACTTCATGTAGATATTACATGTATGTGCACATGTATGCGTACTTAAATTCGGACAGTATGTAAAGTCGGAAATGTAAACAAAGAGTTTAGATGATCAATACTAATGACTCTTATGGTGTTAATCAATGTAATTGCCCTTTTAAACAACAAATATCGAATTCAAAGAAATCAAAAGAGTATTACCGGGTAAATCATTTATTTACTACTGTCCGAATTTACGTATTGCATCCGTATGTTACGACACTTGTGTGCAGTCGGTATACAATACAATAATTGTTTCAATAATGAAGGAACTGATACAGCGTAACGGTAACGATACAGCGTGTTTACATTATATTTTATTAAGAGGAAATGTCAAATGCCAAGTAATTCGCGAGATACCCGGTACTTTAGTTGAAATTCACAACGAAACTTTTAATGAAAATTAAATGATCTCAATGTTGTACCCGCTACGAAATTTTTATTTACAAATAAATACACCCACGCCAATTTTCGCGCGTTTTTTATCTGGACAAAGAAATTCATTTATTTCATGTAGAATTTGTAACCTAAAAATAGCTGTACACGACGCGCATGTTGCAATTAAACGCTCATGATTGGGGAACTTATTTCATCATATCTTTAAATAGAACCATATGCCGAAATTCATTTGACACTTTCGAAAATCAAACGTTTGTGTTTATGCCTCTAATCGTCTATATTACCCACCCATAATTTAGTTTTATAAATATAAATCGGGCATATATGGGATTATCGATTAACAGTCATTCCTTTAATCCAATCATTAATTGACAATGCAAACTAATTAGCAGGTGTTAACCGCGTTCACACCGTTGCAATTAATATTCATTTCCGGTTTCGTTACCGTTTCAATGAATCCTCTATTGTTTTGATTTCTTTAATGTTCGGCGTCCTTAGATATTTAACGACATCAAAAACGTTGTCGCTACCACTCATTGTTGCGGTTAACAAAGAATTCCGAATTGTGAAATGTCGTTGCATCATGTGCGCAAACAATCCAAGCGGCTCTCAATATATAAGCAGACGACAAATGTTGATTCTGATTGGATGATTGAAATACACTGTTACTGTTTACAATCGACATTACCGCAAGTGATCGGTGACTGATTAGATAATTGATTGCACTTTGTTATCGGATTATAAACAATACACAGTGTACAAACCCATGGTCAGCGTGTTTATTCTATGATATCTTTCAATAAACCGGGCTACCGCTCATATAGATTTATAGTAGCCCGGCGGGCGTGAGCTATAAAATTTCAGTAGCCCGATGAAAAATTTCGGTAGCCCCCGGGCTCCGGGCAATGGATTTGTCGGACACTATATGGTAACCATATATACAATATATAGAGATAAATAATATATGGTTTAATATTAATGTGTGTTATTAATTAAATGTATTTGTTGTGATATTATTTATGAAGTTAGGCTTCTGGAGTTTCACTTCTTTATATATTGCCTTAGATTATATTTGTTTGTCAGATTGTCTAAGTGTCAGTGAGTTTCTTAGTGTAGATTATTAGCCCCAGTAGTAATAAATGAGTCATTGTTCTTACCTGAAATTGAAGTAAATGATTAAAATCCATTTAATTTCTATCCCAAATTTCAATTCTGATTTCAATATTTTTTTTATCATCTATATTTAATTTAGATTCAAATTTTTGGTTCTTCACAATGGAAACAAAATTAGTTTATGACTACTTATGTGAACAAATTTTCAATTATTTCGTTTTTTTTTATTTTCAACATTTTTAGATTCAAATTTTTGGTTCTTTACAATAACAAAACAGATATAAAATATAATGCAACAATATTTTATTTAGTAAGAACTGAGATACTTAGTTACTCAGTTTTATATCGGATACATTTTTTTTTAATATTTACGCGAACAAATTAATTTTATCAAGTTTTATTAAACTTTTTTCCAAATTACAAAAACTTTTCAGATAGAAAGAAATAATTGATTCAGTACAATGAATTGCAATGTTTTAGTGGGATCAATATTTGATTAACTCAAATTTGACTCAATCAACACTTGAACCAAATTAATCAAAGTTGTTTGCACAGGTAATTATTGCCCATTCATACTGATGAATGAATGGACAATAACACCTACTGGTATATAATATATAAACACAGTATTATGTGAACTTGGAATAAGACATCAATTTGGGAATAAACAGTGCATAATATGCAGTTTTACATGTTCTATTTATTTAGTTTGACAAACTATAATTAAAATAGATACTTGCATATATAATATCATTTAAACTGACTTTACTATAACACAAAGTGGATATTTTATTGTTTTTTTTTTATATGTTAAATCCTCATAACATAAAAATACAGTAAAAATGATAATAAATACAATCACTGCTAATGAAAAAGCAGGGATGTATATTAGATTTATTCTAATATACATCCCTGGAAAAAGTCAGAAAATTGCTTATTAAGCTTATAGATAAAATATTACAAAAATAAATTCAGATCATGAAATGAACAGTTTTGATTGTGAAAATCACCAAAATGATGTCCATTCCCAGTTTGATGTCTAAATCCAAATTCACATAATACAGCGTTTATAGGTAGTTCGTAAAGTTTCAAAGTGGTACATAAAAGGCCTGGTTCATAAATGGACTGGTACATAAGGTGTCACATTGGTTTTTTTAAATGGATAAATTATTGAGTCATTTAACTCGCTAAATATAGGAATGTGAAACTCTTCTATTCTATGAACGGAGTAATGCATTACATGTGTGTTTTCATGATTTATGCGGTATTGTTAATTCTCAGAATATTCTATTTTACATGAATCAATACTTTAGCAATGACTTTTACGCTGTTTATTATAATTGATAAACATGTATTAATAAAACAACTGAACAACTTATATAGGTTGGGATATTATCAAAGTTATTGAAATTGCTTCAGGATTTTAAGGTGTTTAGGATCAATATTATATAAATTATGAGACAAGTAAATATTACTTCATAGGGTTATAAGTCCATTTTTGCATGAATAAAATGATCAGAAACATAACTTATTTTAGTATATTATAAGGTTGTGGGCACTACAAAAATACTTATTTAAAGGGATCTTTTCACGCTTTGGTAAATTGACAAAATTGAAAAAAGTTGTTTCAGATTCGCAAATTTTCGTTTTATTTATGATATTTGTGAGGAAACAGTAATACTGAACATTTACCATGGTCTAATATAGCCATTATATGCATCTTTTGACGATTTTAAAACCTAAAAATTATAAAGCGTTGCAACGCGAAACGATTGAATAATTTGGAGAGTTCTGTTTTTGTCGTTAAATTTTGAGAAACTACGAAGATTGCTTATATAAGGTATAAAATACGTCAAGTTTGTGTACTCGGCGGAATAGCTCAGTAGGCTAAAGCGTTTTTACTTCAGGACTCTGGCGGGACTCCAGGGGTCACTGGTTCGAAACCTGCTCCGGGCAATGTTCTTTTCCTTTTTTTAATTTTATTCTTGATTTTTTACTGGAGCTTTTACGATCCAATGTTTACATTTATCAATATAAAGCATTTAATGAATAAGTTAAAAAATGCCAAAATCTGTGAAAAGGCCCCTTTAATGGATGAAATGTATATAAAGTTCTGCTTGCACACGTCTGATCATGGTTGTGTCATGGCAGGAACAGCTTTCAAGTGAGTGGGGTCTGAAGGAATGGATTCGCATCCAAATAGGACACAGTGTTAAGATTTTGACTTCAATTTGTATATTTTTGTCAGTAATTTCATCCATATGCAGTTGTTCATTTATTAAATTAGCTAACAAAGCACATTGTGTTAAAAAATTGTTATATTAAGAAAAATAATTCAATTCACCCAAAATTGAGAAAATATCTGATATTTGAAAATCAAATTATCAATTGTGAAAATTAGGTATTTTTTGGGTTAATTGTTGTAAAATTAATGAGATCATTGTAAACCAATCTGTTAAATGGTTATTGTCCCCTACCGGTTTCAACGGAGGGGACTTCTGGTTTGCGCTCTGTCCGTCCGTCGTCTGTCTGTCACACTTTTCTGGATCCTGCGATAACATTAAAAGTTCTTCATAGTTTTTCATGAAACTTGAAAGATGGACAGATGCCAATATGGAGATCATGCATGTCATTTAATTTTGTTTCTCAGCAAAAATTCTGGTTGCTACGTCAACAAATACAAAAAATAATAATCTTACAATGGTGGAGCCGGTAGGGGACCTCATTGCTTGGAAATCGTCTTGTTTCAACTTAGCAGTCTTTTTTTTCTACACAGAAAAAATATTCTTCTAAACTTCTAAAAATAAAACTATTAAATTTTTACTGATGTAAGGAAAAAAGATGTCTTTTACCATTAAGAACATGACTGAATAATGGCTATAAAATCAGCTGACAAAAAGCGCTGAATGTTATTAACATTTTTTTAATACTATATGCTTTACACATGAGTTCATGGATAATGATCTCAGTACTGTATGTTTTATTTAGCTTTACAATATTAAGAAGCTCATATAGCATGCATTTACAACTGTTTTTTTCTCTGGGGTTATTGCCATCTTTTATAATTGAGAACAGATGCCCAGAGGCTATACATGCCCAGCTGTAAACACAGTGGGGTGGTCCCAGTGCAGCAGATTGGAATGAGACTGGCATGCACAGTGGTCATCAGTGATATCTATTTAGCAAAAGTAATTCTAGTATGAAATAAAACAGGAAGCATAATTTAATTAAGGGAAGACTAATAAAGGATAGTTGTTTTCACCTAATATTTACCATTTTGTTTATTAAGTACATGCTGGTTTGAAACTGGCTATATTGTATAAGTAAACATTGGAATATGCCTTATTCAAATGGATGAATACCACAATGTGGATTCCCAGTTTGCTAAGTCAAAGAATAAAAAACTAATACTGTAGAAAGGGAGTCATTTGATAGTATTTGCACAGTGGATAGAAGTGTTAGGGCGTTGTACTTTTTTCAGAGGGCTTATGTGTTTGTTTTTTTTATTAAACATATCATATTATTTTCACAATAATAGTCAATAGTCTGTTCTCTAATGAATCTCAGGTGTTATTTACTACAATCATTTTGTTTTACTTTTTATTTACTCTTTGAAAGGTAATGATACTTAGAATGTCTGGTTTGTGCTGTACTGTCACATTGTGGTTATTAGCTCACCTGAGCCCATAGTGCTCATAGGGAGCTTTTAGGATACCATGTTGTCCGTCATCCATGCATGCTTTAAACGTTTTACTTCAAATAACTTTTCATTCTGAACCGCTGGGCATAATTTAAAGTCACTATAACGCTCAAAATCAACGAAAATGTCGTTAAGTATTTCGTAAAATAAAGTTAACACCTTAACAATCAGTGTTCTTTATAGCAATAGCCAAAATTTCAACGCTATATGTGGTATGATTACTTAGATTTTTGTAGATACAAAATGCTCGTTTTTATTTATTTGTGGCCACAATTAATTCCGGGTGTGTAGAAATACCGAATTCCCCGTAATTACCGAAATCCCCCGAAATCCCCAGAAATTCCCAATAATATTTATTATTTATCAAATAACTGCGGATATTAAGATAGAATATTGCAAAATACAATCTATTCACTGATGAAAAATTGTTTTTATCCATGGTTGGTAGTGAAAAACTAAAATGTATACATAATTATTGGGATTCCGAGTATGAATCCATAGTGCATGTTTTCACAAGCACAATCATGTACAGAAATCCCCGCTGTAAATATTGTTGTTAAGTTTTTGTCTGTACCTCTTCTTTCTAATATCAAAAAGCCACCCAGATGATTTTTTGACACTTGAAGAGCTTTACAGCGGGGATTTCTGTACCTAGGTATATACCTAAGGATAATTGTGATTTCTCATCAATTTAAGTTGTTGATTTGATCACCTTGTTTCAATGTGGTCTGAGTGAGCTGTTATGACTAGTAGATACTATATATCATCATCTTATGTCTTAGGCTGTGTCCTTTATTGCTGGCAATTTAGTTCCTCTGACACCTAAAGCAGTTTCAAGTGAGTTCAAAGATCTGGATAATAAGTATCCTATTTGGAAACAAAATAAACGACACCCTTTGCATCAATGTGCTGTATAGTGAACTTCTCCTCCAATACTGCAAGGCATACGACATAAAAAGCTTAGAAAATGTTTTTTCTTCATTTTTTTAGAACCTACAACCAATTGTTTTGGTCGATCATATCGCTGGTGAAGTTGAACAGTCTGTAAAACGGAAAAGAACCTCTTCTGTAAATCAGCATGTCAAGAAAAGAAATGTAAGTACCTGTTTTGAATCACTTTGTGACTGTTTTTAGCTCGACTATTATATGAAATATATATAGTGGAGCTATCCTACTCACCCCAGCGTCGGCGTGAGCGTGAAAGTTGGAATATTTAAGTTTGCGTTCCACCTCAAATATTTTCTATGTCCCTTGACATATTGCTTTTATATTTTGCATTCTTCTTTACCAACAATAAAACATGACCCCAATCTATAAACAAGAGCATACAACCGTATCAAGCATTTTTTAAGAATTATGGCCCTTTTTCCACTTATAATATGCATATTATTGATAAATCTTTGTTAAAGTTTGCGTACCACCTCAAATATTTTTTTATGTCCCTTGACATATTGCTTCTATATTTTGCATACTTCTTTACCAACATGACCCCAATCTATAAACAAGAGCAGACAACTGCAAGAATTATGGCCTTTTTTCCACTAAGAATATGCATATTATTGATGAATCCCCCAACCCATTTTTTTTGAAACATGGTAAAAAAACTAATTCTTATTTTTATTATTTTTGAAAGACTGTCCCCCCAAGCTATTTCTATCAAACTTGAAATAAAATCTTTTTAGTTTGTTTTATGTCTTTACAAATGTTCAATAGAAATGAATGTTGAAAATATACCTGAACTCAGAATTGTCTATAATGTACCACTTCTTTATAATAAAAGCGATCAATATGTTTCAATTATGGTCCTCTTCCATTTAAAATATGACTTATTACCTGGACCTTATTGAATATGAACAATTTCCCCATGATGGCTAACGTTATTCTGTCAAGCACTAAAATAGTCGAGCGCGCTGTCTTCTTACAGTTTTGTTTTATGCCCTGTCTTATAGAAGAATGGAATAAGGCACTAAGATTCATCCCTGTCCGCCTGTCTTTGGTGATTAGTGATATGAAATAGGTTGAAAGATATCACGGAGGAGAAGTGCAGTGCAAAAGAATCTTTTCCTTTACATATTTTTAGTTTTTGCCCTTAGTTATTTTTATACTTGGTTTTTTATGAGCATAACTTGAAATATTTAAGTGATACAGAATTGAAACTGGATTAATGATTAAGATTCACCCGTGGCATTGTCTGTCCGTCGTTATGTCATTTTGTCCATCCATACACCAGTTACACATTGAATTCTGTAATGCCCTTTTAGTTGATTGAAATTGAGAATTTTTTTTTGTCCGGAGCTGTTTCTCAGTTACTTTCACATGCAAGTTCATGGAACATTAAAAATAATTTTTGAAATTCATTTTGTGGTGGTACAAAGTTTTGTTGGGTTCAGGTCTAGAATCATGTCCCCTTAATTGATTGAAATTGAGTTATTGCGGTAATAACCAACGGTTTGGAGTTTCGATGCATAGTAATTAAACCACGAGGGCGTAGCCCTAGTAGTTTGATAACAAGCATCAAAACTTAAGGTTTAAATTTAAATTTTATTTTAAGATTTAATAGACTAGATATAATTATACTTGGATGTGAGCCACTTATTCTTAACTTAATTATCCCTCTAAAAAGGCATATGTACAAGTTGTACAATTCAAAGGGTACAGAATTTGTGTTAAAAAGAAGACACCAATATAAAATATGGACTGAAATTGATTATTTGTCATGTTTTAATAGACTGCAGAAAAGGGACAAACGAAAAAAGGGACGTCGGCTTCAAAGGCAGCTTCTACACCTAAAACTAAAGCAACAAAAGCAGCATCCACACCAAAAGCAACATCAACAATAGTGGTAAGTTAAGAAAGTTTCAGTTCAGATGATTCAATTGCAGTCATTATAACCCTTGTTTATATCTGAGTTTTTATATCACCATGTCCATTCTCTGTCTTCAAATAATAGTGTGTGTTAACACAAGTCACATGTCGTGGTAGAATTGTGTTTTAGCACTCTTTGGTGGTTGTTGCATAATATCAGTCAGAATAATTTGTTTAGTTTAGAGATGTGTCCTTTAATTGATTGAAACTAAAGTGTTTAAATTTAAATTTATTCAGGAAAATTTAATAGACTAGATATAATTATAATATACTTGGATGTGAGCCACCTATTCTTAACTTAATTAATTATTATCCATCTAAAAATACATATGTACAAGTTGGTTTCCACATTTATTGTCATAGACCTTAAAAAAAAATATAATTAACATGCTTTTACTAGTATAAGGATTCTTATGCATAATTCAAAAAGTACAGAATTTGTGTTAAAAAGCATACACCAATATAAAATATGGACTGAAATTGATCATTTGTCATGTGTTTTACTTTTAACAGACTGCACAAAAGGGACAAACGAAACAAGGGACGTCAGCCCCAAAGGCAGCTTCTACACCTAAAACTAGAGAACCGAAAGCAGCGTCCACACCAAAAGCAACATCAACAATAGAGGTAAGTAAAAGAAGTTATTCAGATGATTCAATAGACAATCCCAGAAAAAAATAACTGCAGGATTACCGCCCATGAATACTCGTGCACGCCTCAAACGATACTGAAGAACAAAACAAGGACCTATATTTTGTATAGGTCTCTTAGCAAAATAAGGAAGCGAAACAATTTTATTTAATAGATTTGAAGATTTAAAAAGTTTCTGTTATCGATCTGATAATCACATAATAGTTCGTTTTTTTTATATAAATATAAGTTTTAATATTACGTTATTAGTAGAAATACGGTGTATCTGCATTCTTTTAAGAGTAAAAAAAACACAGCATAAACAGGGACCTATGTGTATAGGTCCCTGGCACAAGTAAGGTCTTGATTGTCATTTAATATGTTATTTAAAGGTGACACCTGATATCTTATCTTAATTATGGCTTCTACACACGTGCAGACATGTGATGTCACGGGCATACCCATAAATGCTTTTAATACACACTTGGAACATCGTCTCGCATTAAGCGATTCGTTTGCGCCTTTATTGCTGATGTTTTTTTTAAGACCTTTATGTTGCTGAAATTAATAATCTGTAATTAACGAAGAAACAAATCACTTATTTTTTTATTTTATTTTGTAATCGTAAATTTGGACTTTATAACCAAAATTTAATAAGAAATAATTTAAGTTTAGGAAATCTAGAGAACCCAATTGGAACCATTTAAGTTTATTTAAGGCTCCATCTTGTTCATGTTGAACATTTCAATAGTGAATTTAGCTGTTATTAAGAAAATTTTATAAATAATGAAATAAGTTAAGTAAATATTGAGAACAGCCCAAACAAATTTATTTCAGGCAATAAACTTTAATATTACATGTAAACCTTATTAATTAAATAATATAAGAAAGTTAAAGGCAAAAGCTGATATGTCGACCTTTTCAATAAAAAAGTATGACATGTCCTGACATATTGCACAGTTTACTGTTTTTTTTTGCAAATGAATAGCTCTGGTACTTGTTCACTTAAAATCATTTCCGGCTAGATATTTTTGCATGAGCTTATGAGAGTTTAAAAAAAATGGCTAAAACCACTTTTTCACTTCATATTTGATATATAACCTTTAAAATGAAACTTCCAAAGGAAATATTAATAACGAAATTGTAACTGACAAACAAACATATGTACTATTCAATAAAAAAAGTCTGCTTCGGTCTTTCATCTTACAAAGTTTCTTAATGAGTAACTCTGGAACTATAGAAGTACGGCATTTAAGAAGAAATAATACAGGCTTTACTAAGGCAGATATATAATTTTCAATATAATTGTCTACCTCAACCTTAAATCTATTTAATTAATATCAAAGATCTATCAAAATGTTTCCAATCTTTGTATGTTGATATATCTTCGTTAATAACAATGTTTTTTTCAAACTTTAAATATTTATATAACCTTTATAATTATTCTTGAATTATTTTATTCCATAAAGAAATACTTAAATTTTATACAAAGGCATTAATGAAAGGTATGCTTAAATGCCAACTCGACATTATGTGTTGTCACTGAATATTGTTGCAGAGACATATATTTAATGAATCTATCGTGTATATTTCTTATTTAACTTATATTGATTAACGATGTGATACATATTGACACTTGGTATCATGTTTCACTCATTTTCAATTCCACTGTGCGAGGTCATACAGTACTGTTTATTGTAATAAAGCGGGTGTACGCTACGATAACGCTGTAATCTGCCTAATTCTTTGGTACCGTCTTGAGTAGCGGGTCACGTTATAGCCAATATTGCGGCGGACAATTTATTGATTCTGGGATTGTCTATTGCAGTCATTATAACCCTTGTTTATATCTGAGTTTTTATATCACTATGTCCATTCTCTTTCTTCAAATAATAGTGTGTGTTAACACTTGTGAAAGCAGAATTCTTGCTCAGTCTTCATGAAATTCGTCAGAACATTGGGTCATATTTGCTTGTTCATCTGTCTGTCCATCACACGTTTGTTTCCGGAGCTGTTTTTCAGTAACTATTTCATGGAATTTCATGAAACAATAAAATAAATGTCATCATGGCGATTCACAAATTGACCTGATAACTACAGAGTTAATTGATACAAAAATAATGAATGTCCAATTTTTGTTTCCTCTTCAGAGATGATTCTCTGTTACATTTGCATGGTAATATATTGAACCTTAAAACAGATAGGTTATGACACGCTTTGGTGGTGCACACATAACTATTGTTGGATAGCCTTGGTTTCTCGAGAGATATGCCCCCTTAATTGATATTATTTTTTTGTCCGGAGCTGTTTCTCAATAAATATTGCATGGTACTTCTGTAACTAGTGCATCGAAGTTAATATAAATATGTATCATAATACTGCTGCTGTACACCACCAAATATTTAGACAGCCTTAGTATCTCGAGAGTTATGTTCCTTTAATTAATCAAGAATATATTTTCTCAATAGGTATTGCGTGGCAGCTCAGATAACATGTAATATTATTCTGTAGTGGACTAGTGTTGCACAAACATCTTGGTAAATCAAGTTATGCCCTTTAGTTGAATGCAATCTTATGGAATTTTGTATGTCCAGAGCTGTTTCTCACTATTGAAAGGCATAAGGGAAATTAGATAGAAAACTTATTACAACAATGTTTAAAAAAAAAAGAAAAAAGTAGGGATTGAACTCCTCACTGAGGGGTGATAAGAGGAAATAACGTGAGACGCGCTGTCTGAGTTATTTTGCTTGTTACGGATAAGTTGACTTTATTACAGTGACATTGATCATTCAATAATAATGTCGTCAAAATAAAAGGGCCAAACAAACAAAAATAAATTTATATAATGAATCTTATTTCAAAACCCATAAATAAATATCCCGTAAAATATGCTCAGTATAAACCGTAATTATTTGTTCATATTATATTCTTTATTTCAGACTTTGCCCCATTGGGCCCTTCAACGTGACCTTTTTTCTTTAAATGTTAAAATCAAATTTTGGTTGTTCTTACATTGATTTTGTAAGAATGACTTAATCAGTTCAGAGTTATATTGAAACTCAACGATTTATTTATTCTGTGGGAGAAACCAATTCAGTTGCTTGTTCAATGTGTCTTAACCCAAATATAACAATGCATAACTCATTTTGTTTTTTGTTCCAGGGATCCAATGGGAGACAAATAAATGTTTTGCTCCAGTCAAGCCTGCACAATGGCCCTGGAGCAGTGCCAATGAGAATTCCTAACTATGTTGAACACCTCAACAGTGACCAGCGGGATGTGCTCCAGGACATTCTCCAAAACGACAAAGAGCACAAAAGCACCATGACGGAGCCAGCAATGACATTTGTGACATGTGAACAAATAGCAAACTTTGTTTGTGTAAATACAGTCAACAAGAAACTGGATGTCTTTACACAGAAGATTGACAAGCTAGAACAATTGATTTTAAGTTTAAGTAAATCTGTCAGTAAAGTTCTAAACCAAAATGAGTTGATCGGTAAAGGGGAATCTGACATCTGTGTTAATGTGTACGACAGTCAGGGTACGGACAATGTTCAAGCATCAGATGATACGTTTGAATTAGATTGTAGTAGTTTGGATGTTGGTTTTGTTGGTGCGGATAGCTATTCAAGTGTTTCAGCGGAAGGTAGTTTCGATGTTGGTTTTGTTGGTGCAGATAGTTTTTCAAGTGTTTCAGTGGACGGTCAGGGTTCTCGTGATCTGGATGTAGGATTAGTTGGTGGTGATCAGTCTGATGTTCACAACAGTGAGCAGGATGGAGAAATGGTTTGTATAGGTCGGTCACGTGTCATTCATAGTGGGAGGGCTGCAGGAATAGTTGGTGGTAGTCAGTCTGGTGTTGTTGATAGTGGTAGGGCAGCAGGAATAGTTAGTGGTGGTCAGTCTGGTGTTGATAGTGGTAGGGCAGCAGGAATAGTTGGTCGTAGTCAGTCTGGTGTTGATTGTGGTAGGGCAGCAGGAATAGTTGGTGGTAGTCAGTATGGTGTTGATAGTGGTAGATCAGCAGGAATAGTTGGTGGTAGTCAGTCTGGTATTGATAGTGGTAGGGCAGCAGGAATAGTTGGTTGTAGTCAGTCTGGTGTTGTTGATAGTGGTAGGGCAGCAGAAATAGTTGGTGGTAGTCAGTATGGTGTTGATAGTGGTAGGGCAGCAGGAAAAGTTGGTGGTAGTCAGTATGGTGTTGATAGTGGTAGGGCAGCAGGAATAGTTGGTGGTAGTTATTATGGTGTTGATAGTGTTAGGGCAGCAGGAATAGTTGGTGGTGGTCAGTATGGTGTTGATAGCGGTAGGGCAGCAGGAATAGTTGGTGGTGGTAGGTCTGTCATTGTTGATGATGGTAGGGCTGTAGGAATGGTCGGTGGTGGTCAATTTGGTGTTGTTGATAGTGCTAGGGCAGCAGAAATAGTTGGTAGATCTGGCTTTGTTGATGGTAGGGGAGACATGGAAATTGTTGGTGGTGTTAGGTTTACTTCTGGTGGCAGTCAGGGTTCTTGTGTCAGTGGAGGTATTGGTGTTCCTAATTACAGTAGCAGTAACTTTGATAGGACACCTCTTAGCGTTAATAGATCATTCGGCAATCGGCCTTTGATGATAATCCGTTGCGCTGATGATATGGGTGCAGTTCCTCCTCACGCAGAAATTGTTCTACATAAAGATGTTGTTGATGAGTTGCTCTTAGTATTTCTAAATTGTCTTGGAGCTTGGCCAAGCAAATGTTTCCTGAAGAAGACCTGTATTCAGGAACATTCAATGGGAAAGGTGGTCGAAAAGTGCTGTCGCCAAGAAGGAAGCAATTAATTCTCAAGGTTGTTGGCTATGCTTTTCCAGGTATCACATGCATTTCTGGTTATGTTGCGGCCGCAATTAATAATGGAATTAGAAACAGAAGGAATTACAAAAAGAAATTACCATATTAACTCAAAGAATTGCCCACAAGTTTGATACTGGAACATTTATGCGTTTTGATGTTTGGATCAAGACGGATTTAAGTAAATATACAAAAATACTTTGTACAAAGTTTCAACTGAACTTTGGCAGTTTTTTTGTATATTTACTTAAATCTGTCTTGATCCAAACATCAAAACGCATACATTTCTTTTGTAATTTCTTCTGTTTCTTGAAGTATCTTCCAGAAAGTATTTGTGTGAGACTTTTTTTATTATGCTCTTGGTAGGCAGGATGTAGGACTAGTTGGTGGTAGTGAGTCTGATGTTGATAGTGGTTGGGCAGCAGGAATAGTTGGTGGTAGTCAGTCTGGTGTTGATAGTGGTAGGGCAGCAGGAAAAGTTGTTGGTGGTCAGTATGGTGTTGATTGTGTAAGGGCAGCAGGAATAGTTGGTGGTGGTAGGTCTGTAGGAATTGTCAGTGGTGGTCAATTTGGTGTTGTTGATAAGGTCTATGGTCAGTCTGGTGTTAATAGTGGTTTGGCAGCAGGAATTGTTGGTGGTAGTCAGTCTGGTGTTGTTTATAGTGTTAGGGCAGCAGGTTTGTTGGTGGTGGTCAGTCTGGTGTTGATAGTGGTAGGGCAGCAGAAATAGTTGGTAGTCAGTCTGGTGTTGATAGTGGTAGAGCAGCAGGAAAAGTTGGTGGTAGTCATTCCGCTGTTGTTGATAGTGCAGGGTTCATACAGACCTTGAAAAGTGCTTGAAAATCAAGGTTTACCTTGAAAAGTATTTAAAAACAATCTGGAGTGCTTAAAAGTGTTATTTTCAAACATTGCCTTGAAAAGTGCTTAGAAATTGCTTGAATCTGGCTAGAAAAGTGCTTGAAAATGAAATTATCACAATTAAAAGTGTTAAAACCATATTCATTCTTTCCAAGCTTTCAGCTTATTTCACATCATATTGATCCGATCATATTGATTGCTCCTCCTATCTTAGGAAATACCCACTGTTTGTTTATAGTCTTTCTGGTTAGGGTTTTGACGGGAAATATGCAGCTGATGCTTCATAATTAACCCTTTGCATGCTGGGAAATTTGTCGTCTGCTACAATGTCGTCTGCTGAATTTCTAAAATTAGCATTTTCTTTAAAAAAAATCAAAGAATTCTATCAAAATAGCAAACAGTTTGGATCCTGATAAGACGCCACGTTTTGTGGCGTCTCATCTGGATCCAAACTGTTTGCAAAGGCCTTCAAAATCCGGTTCCAGCGCTCAAAGGGTTAAATAAGCACAACTATGTTTAATGACATTGAGTTGTTATGTATGTTCAAATACATCATTGTAAGCATTGTCATAAAAAGTACTTTAAGACATTTGAAAGTTGCAAATAGGAAAAGCGCTTGAATTTCGCTTTTTTCACCTTGAAAAGAGCTTAAGAAGTGCTTGAATTCCATTTGCAAATGTTTGTATGAACCCTGTAGTGGTGGGGCAGCAGTTTTTTTTTATATTAACTTAAATCTGTCTTGATCCAAACATCAAAACGCATAAATGTTCAAGTATCTTTCACAAAGTATTTTTGTGAGACTTGTTTTATTATGCCCCCCCCTTATGGTAGGGTGGCATATAGCAGTTGAACTCTGTCTGTCAGTCTGCCCGAAAACTTAAGCATTGGTTATAACTTTGAAAGATAGCAACTTGATATTTGGCATGCATGTGTATCTCATGGAGCTGCACATTTTGAGTGGTGAAAGGTCAAGGTCATCCTTCAAGGTCAAAGGTCAAAAAACAAAATCCAATGGAATTAACAAGCTTTAAAGGGAGATAATTTCTATACCTGCCAAATGATAAATAGAAACTTTATTTCAAAGCGGCACAGTAGGGGGCATTGTGTTTCTGACAAACACATCTTTTGTTTTAATTTATTAATAAATTGTTAGCCAATGTACATGATGCATATTTATTCAAACTGTTAAACCTTTGCATGCTGGGATATTTGTCATGTGCTAAAATGTTGTCTGCTGAATTTCCAAAATTAGCCTCTTCTTCAAAAAAAATATCAAAGAATACTATTAGAATAGCAACATGTTGGATCCTGATGAGACGCCACGTTTTGTGGCGTCTCATCTGGATCCAAACTGTTTACAAAGGCCTTGAAAATTCGGTAAAAAGGGTTAACGTGTTCTATAAAATGTGCAAGTAACATTGTTCACAAAAAAGTCTGTAGGTTGCAGTTACTCAACATGGTACATGTATGCAACATTATTTCAGCTTTTATTTTGTTATGTGGATAGAGTTACTTTGTTAATATGTTGATGTATTTATTATAAATAAACGTAATATTTCATATATGTTTGCTTTTCACTCTATAAATGCGACCAGCTGAGCGACTTTTGTCCAAATGATCATGAATGTTTAAACATATTTATTTAATGCTTTCCGGTGGTTTAAAGAGAAATATCAGTGAAATAAAACTGATGATTTCACTGTTTAAAACAATTAAAAATATAAGTGAAAATCATCGATAATTTTCACTGTTTACTGTGAAATGACGTCATAATTTTTACAAAATGACTTCATTATCCCAATGACATTCTTTAGTTAAACTCTTTAACAATGTATATAAACTGTGACAAAAGCATGAAATAAAAAGAAAATTTGTTGGATTCGGTGGAATATCGATTTTAATTCACTCGTGATCATATAAAATATATATTTACACTCGTGGCTGCGCCACTCGTGAAAATATTAATTTCTATGATCACTCGTGAATTAAAATCGATAATCCATCGAATCCAACAAATATCCTCTTTATCATGTTTTATTAAAAATAAAAGCCCTAAAGGGTTACTATAAAATTAATTTACAAACAACATGCAAATACATAAACAAACACAATATGTTTTATGTTTTTATTTGGATGAAAAATAGATTGAATGGTCGCAAAGCTAAAGAACCGATGTAAACGTTGCAATACATTCTGTACCAGCTATCCTGATTTATAACCCATTTCAAGAAACTAGTACCTCATTCGAAGTTCTTTATTTTGTTTGCAAATTTAAAAAATATTGTTCTGAAAGGCAAGTTTTTGTGCATGGGGAATATTTTGTATGAAAACATGAAAGGTATAATGCTTTCATATTTAATGTTTGGGTATAAATACAGACAGTTGACCAGAGGAAGGCAATTATGTATACCAGATTTAACTTCTGGATCTTTTTTGTCTAAGACACATGCTGTCGATTTCATTTTGGAAAAATATAAACTACAAACAATTATGTTTATAGTGATAACACACACAGTTTTATTTTTCTTTCAATATATATTTCAACAATTACCATTGTGAAATATTCTCTTACAAACATACAATTATTTGAAAAAATTGTATCCCAATTGCTTGTTAAAATAAAACTGTAACTTTTGTTTAAATCTGCAAAAGAGTAATGGTTTAGTTAATGGCTACTTATTCGAAACCCTACTTATTAATTTCGGCTTGAGTTTTCAGACTCCTTTGTGAAACAGATGTATTGATAATAATAACAAGTTTGATAATAAAATTTATTAAAAAAAGTAAAATTAATCCAGTTTTTAGACCACCACTATAACAAAAACAGAAGAAATTGAGCATTAACTATGTACGCATATTAATAACGGTAAACTGTAACATGTAAATATTCTCAACTGTCTAATTGCATCATAAAACCACTAATACGTTTTTATAAAGTATTAAACAAAATTAATGTTAGAATGTTCACATTGTGCGATACACATGTAAAATCCAAATAAATTAGAAGTATAAATGTCTCCAGAGGATGACACATGCCCACGATGGTGTAGTGACATTTGAAATAGGTACCTGGGTCTTACTTTGACAATGTTTTCTTTATTTTAATCACATTTGTGTACCATTTTCCATATTGTGCTTTCAATATGTGCCATGTTAATTTAAAATCCATCAATAAATGACAAAGATATGGACTGGACACGTCAATCAATGCACACTCTTGAAATACGACCTTGAAAGACTAAATTTGATATTCACGTTTGAGAAATCAGACAGGGACCTGGGAAACACTAGTTTCACTTTTGTTTACTTATTATAACATTAAATTTTGTTCCATTGTGACAAAATAAAAATATACTTTGAAATGACCATAAAATATAGCTGATAGCAACACTTTTAATTATTTTTTATCAAAATTTCCGTCTATAAAACAAAAATGGCATGCTGTAAAACAACTAGATAAAAAGCATTGTTTATATCTAAAAACAAAAATGACATTTTTGTCTTAAAAAAGGTTGAGAGTAGGGAAAAGCAAAATGAAACAGTAATTACTGGAAATTAAAGCTGTTAACCACTTCAAAACTAAGCAAAAATGAAAAAAATAATATTAAAAGACTGAAAGCCATATTAAGAAAGTGAACACTTCTTCTGTTGTTTTTTTTTATGATTTATTTTGAAAATAAGCCAAGGTGTTTATGTTTTAATGATAAATTAAAACACTGAATAGGTCAGAAGTTTGTTGGTCCACCATCATTCAACACAACATGAGGTAAAACCTTATGAATGTGATCAATATATTTGGCACAATCAACTGCTGTCAAGTTTTCCCAAAAGTCCTTGATTCCATTGACTAGTTCCACCTTTGTTTTTGGCTTGACCTTCCGTTTTAGGTGGTCCTTCAAAGTAGCCCACACATTTTCAATTGGGTTGAGGTCCGGACTTGAAGGAGGTGTTGACATGGTTGAAACTCCGTTGTCTTTGAGCCAGTCGGTTGTGGATCTGCTCTTGTGTTTAGCATCATTGTCCTGCAAAAAAATAATGTATGTTTGTTAAACTAATGAAAATCTTCAAAACAAAATATATTCTAATAATTCTAATATTAAATAGAAATGGCGCGGAAGATGCCAACGCATATCCCCACACCGCATAGATGTTATATTAAAAGGCAATTTTGGATGGGCAAGGCCTATGTTGGCAGGGCCCCAGGGTGGGTACGAAAAACAAATTGGGTACGAAAAAAATTTGGGTACGAAAAAAATTGGGAATGAAAAGAAAACAATACCGGTAGCACCACTCAAAATGTGCAATTCCATGAGATACACATGCATGCCAAATATTAAGGTGCTATCTTCAATATTGCAAAAGTTATGGCCAATGTTAATGTTTTCGGACGGACGGACAGTTCAACTGCTATATGCCACCGTACCAGGGGCATAACAAGGTTGTACTATAGCCATATAAGGAAAACTGCCCCACCCCCTCGCAGCAATGTTTTTCAACGGAACGGAACCAATTTCAAACTCAGCAAGCATTTCACTGGGACAAATGTTCTGACCAAGTTTCATTAAGATTGGACAATAAATGTGACTCCTAGAGTGTTAACAAGCTTTAACTAAAGCCATATGAAGAAAACTTCCACGCCCCCTGGCAGCCATGTTTTTCAACCAACCGGGACCATTTTCGAACTCGTCTAAGATATCATAGGAACACATGTTCTGACCAAGTTTCATGATGATTGGACAACAAATGTGGCCTCTAGTGTGTTCACAAGGTTTTACTATAGCCATAAAAGGAAAACTTCCACGCTCCCTGGCAGCCATGTTTTTCAACCAACCAGAACCATTTTCGAACTCATCCAAGATATCATTGGGACACATGTTCTGACCAAGTTTCATGAGATTGGACAAAATGTGGTCTCAGAGTGTTC
Organism: Dreissena polymorpha; assembly: GCF_020536995.1. Classification (NCBI taxonomy): domain Eukaryota; kingdom Metazoa; phylum Mollusca; class Bivalvia; order Myida; family Dreissenidae; genus Dreissena; species Dreissena polymorpha. Next base: position 97,013,268 of record NC_068361.1, on the reverse strand, counting down.
ACAAGGTAAATGTTGACGACGGACAACGCACGACGGACAAAAGGCGATCAAATTAGCTCACCATGAGCACTTTGTGATCAGGTGAGCTAAAACCACACTGAAGATTATCAATTTAACATGTAAACAAGGGACAAAATTGTCACAAAACCAGGTTTTCATTGTGAAAAAAAAATCTGATAAAGGGAGAAAACTCAAACTGAACTTTTGAAATGACCAAAAAAAATTAACCCCCTTTGTAAGTTTTTTTTTTTTAAATCTATTTTTAGTCGTGGCGACCTTGACATTGGAGATATTGACGTGATTCTTTCGTGGGACACACCGTCCCATGATGGTGAACAAATGTGCCAAATGATTTTAAAATCTCACAATGAATGACATAGTTATGGCCAGGACAAGCTCATTTATGGCCATTTTTGACCTTTGAACTCAAAGTGTGACCTTGACCTTGGAGATATCGATGTAATTATTTCGCGCGACACACCGTCCAATGATGGTGAACAAATGTGCCAAATGATTTTAAAATCTGACGATGAACGACATAGTTATGGCTCGGACAAGCTCATTTATGGCCATTTTTGACCTTTGAACTCAAAGTGTGACCTTGACATTGGAGATATCGACGTAATTATTTCGCGCGACACACCGTCCAATGATGGTGAACAAATGTGCCAAATGATTTTAAAATCTGACAATGAACGACATAGTTATGGCCCGGACAAGCTTATTCCGCCAGCCCGCCAGCCAGCCCGCCAGCCAGCCAGCCAGCCAGCCCGCCCGCATTCGCCAATCTAATAACCAGTTTTTTCCTTCGGAAAACCTGGTTAAAAAGGTCAAGTGGCCCAGGCCTTTCCCAGGATCTTTAAGCACTGGGTTACCCCTGTGTCTTTTTTTTTTGCTTATGACATTTGTTCACCAAAGTGTGCTACTGTGATGCTTTAACATTTGCATGTATTTAAAATCAAGTAAAGGCACAGCAAAATTAAAAATGTTCAATAGCTGATCAAAGGCCGTTGAATTCTAGTTTATTTATTCAATAATTCACTTTTCTTATTACCGTAAAATTAAATACAGTACCTTAAAATTAAACAAATACAAAATGGTACCTAAGTTGCAAGCAAATCAGGCATATTTGCCCATGTGCCTTTGCAAATTTCGGGGAAAAGACCTGTGGTGTTACACCAAAACTTGCATTTTTAATCAGAATTCTCATTATTTACCTGGTACAGACGGAAGCCGTTTGGATATCTTCTAGCTGTAAAGGGTAATAGACAGTCTTTTAAAATCTGCTGATATGATATGGAATCCATGATACCAGTGAAGAGACAGCAACTTGTCGGAACCTGGTAGCTAATTCCACCCCACATATGGACCTGAAACAGAATGCGATGAAACGAAAACTAGCTAACAAAAACGCTTTAAAAGTATATTAAACATGTGTAATTATTTTTTATCCCCACGCTTTTTGAAAAAAAGGTGGGGATATTGTGGTTATCTCCGCCGTCCGTCCGTCCGTCCGTCTGTCCGTCCGTCCGTCCGTCCTGGCCACTATCTCCTCCTACACTAAAAGCACTAGAACCTTGAAACTTACACACATGGTAGCTATGAGCATATGTGCGACCCTGCACTATTTGGAATTTTGATCTGACCCCTGGGTCAAAAGTTATAGCAGTTGGGGTGGGGCCGCGTCAGAAATTATCACTCATTTTTTTAGGTTATTTTACATTTACTTCTTTATTTCTACACCGATTCACTTCAAATTGATACTGGACCTCTCTTATGACAATACGGTCAATCTCAACCATGCATGGCCCCATTCCCAACCCTGGGGCGCCCCGCCCACATAGGCCACACCCACCAAAAATTTCCATTTACTATAATTTTTTCATTTCTACACGGATTCACTTCAAATCGATACTGAACTTGTGTTATGACATTAGGGTCAATCTCAACTATGCATGGCCCCAATCCCAACCCTGGGGCGCCCGCCCACATAGGCCACACCCAGCAAAAAATTCCATTTACTATGATTTTTTCATTTCTACACGGATTCACTTCAAATTGATACTGAACTTCTCTTATGACATTAGGGTCAATCTCAACTATGCATGGCCCCATAACCAACCCTGGGGCCCCGCCCACATAGACCACACCCGCCCAAAATTGCCTTTTACTATAATTTCTTCATTTCTACACCGATTCACTTCAAATTGATATTGAACATCTCTTATGACAATACGGTCAATCTCAACTATGCATGGCACAATTACCAACCCTGGGGCGCCCTACCCACATATGTCACACCCACCCAAAATTGCCTTTTACTATAACTTCTTCATTTCTACACCAATTCACTTCTAATTGATGATGAACTTCTCTTATTACAATACGGTCAATCTCAGCTATGCATGGCCCCATTACCAACCCTGGGGCACACCTAGGTCAAACATTCGGCGTGGGGATACGCGTCGGCCTCTGCCGCGCCATTTCTAGTTTTTATTTGCAATGGTTATAATAAATGGGAAATGGGGCATAGCATGTGATAATAACAAGTTACAATAAATGATCAGTGCTTGAAATCTATATCAAGCAACTTAACATGATTCAGCAAGAAGCTCCAATAAACTCAAGTCAATATACATGTATATCAGGTATTATTCTAAAACATTTTATCATATCATGTGAGGCATCTGAAAATGTTAGGCATTAAAGTTCATTGTCTGCATTTGGTCATACAAGTTTTTTGCAGTTGATTGCAATTTACTGCAAAATGCCAATATCATTTCTCATAAATATTTCTGCACTGCAGTTTTAATCAATAAATTTCAAGATTTTCTCAGTGGCATGCTTACCGTAATAACTCTATGTTTTCGGACACTCTAAGTTTTCGGACACCCCTGTTTTTAGCAAAAATAATTATTTTCCGTGACTCTTAATTTTCGGACACACGAGTTTTCGTCCATAATTAATGTCTCTAAGTTTTCGGACAGTATATTTTACAGCGCTATTTTACTAAATTTCGGTCCTGTTTTCGATATCTTATGACACTTCGATCATGGGGTTCTACAACCAGATTAACATCATCAAATATGGCAGGTGCATGTCTGAGGGCAACGGACCATTACATTTGCGTTATTGGGAAAATAACCTTGTAAACCGGTATTAAACAATGGTTTCGCCCGATAGCATAAGCGTTATGACAATTACCAGGGGTAGTGTCAATTAACAGTTCAATTATCTACCGCAATGTTACGACCCCTCCTCAGTAAAATAACTTTGACAAATACTAAACGCTTCTAAGTGTGATGCACCCTATTGTATGTTTTACGAACAATGGAAGGTATTAGACAACAACTATCGGAAATGAACAAACGAAGAATTCATAGTTTGCTTTTTTTTATTGCTTTAATTACAGGTTCATACTAGTGAGTATCGGTACATCACATGCTCATTTCTGAACTTGTTGGTCAAAGTACAACCTTGTTGTAACTTTCTGTTAAATAAATTAAGCATTTAAAATTATTTAAAATGCAGTGCAAACATATATAACTGTAATTTTTACTATACGGCATGGTATTTTACAAGCGCGTTCTATTACCGGTAGTCATTGATACAATTGACGCTATTTTCGGACACTTCAATTTTCGACTCTAAGTTTTCGGACACCTGTATTTTGTGAATATTTTTCGTATCTAAGTTTTCGGACAAGATAAAAATTAATTATTTTTAAGTGTCCGAAAACATAGAGTTATTGCGGTAAGTTTCCAATATTATAAACTGTCCAATTATGAAATATGATGGGCTTAAAACACAATTATGAACTCACCTTGTATGCATGTTTAGGTTTTGCACATTTTCTTGGCAAGCTTGCTATAGTACTGCCAACTTTGTAAAATTGAAACGTTCCACTTGATGACATTTCGATGGTTGTCTCATCTAAAATAAAGAAACGAATGGTTTTAATAACTAATGTCAGAGTCATTAAAATGTTAAAACATCAATACCAGTTTACAGAAGTTTAGTCCTGCTGACGTATGGTTCCAATTTGATGATTTCCTAACAAATACGGAATTCTTAAAAACGTGAGAACACCCAACAACTTACGAAAAATGTCTTTACACTTTAGATGATAAAAGGTACCAATAGACGTGTTGCGCTTATGTTGATTAGACAGACACAGAACTAAAGTGTTACGGTAAAGAAGCGACAGAATCGGAAAGGACAGGAATCACTGGCAGTGGAAATATTTGCTTTAAAACTATTACCATTCCAGATTGCTGTTGGTATAACGAGTTTATCTTATAAGCCTTACACAGACAGAAACTGCATTAGAATTAGATTAGAATATTTATTGAGTACAGTGTACAGTACATTACATATCAATTATTTTGTCAGCCCTTAAGGTTTGTTGCGATACAGTTAAAGCTTCTGATATGATTTCATGTCGGAACCATGCTTCAGCAAATTGATGTTTAACGATATGAGGTTGATGTATATTAATTTATTATACCATGCATTTAAAGACATAACTAAAGAGGAAAAATGCCACCTTTTCTAATCGATGAAAATTCAAAACTTACCAGTGAATACTACATCACTGAAATCCTCTTTTTTTCTCAACATTTCCATAGCAAACTGCTTTCTGACCTGGACGTTCTTCACACTAATCATTTGGCAATATGCCGATTGTTTGCAGGTCCATCCAAGTTGCCTCCTAATCATCTTGACTGTCGATCGAGACATATGCACACCAAAAACATAGTTTATCTTTTCTTGCACAACCGAAGCTGACAACTCGTTGTTCTGTTTATATAAAAAATCCACAAAATCGACATGCTCTCTTTTCACTTTTTTAACCTGATTACGCGGACGACGTTCGACGTTATTCCCATTACACTTTGATAGAATTTTTCGTACACCACGGTCAGTTATAGAATAAGAATGGTGAAGTCTTAAGTGTTTAGCAATCACAACTGAGTTGCAACCAGCACTCTTTAACCGGTTACTGGAGGTTTCGCCGAAACCTCCATAATCCCTTTAACCTTCTAATTGTTGCTTCAATCTGTTTTGGAGTCCGATGAGGCATCTTGTTGACGAAATTTTCGCAATGACTGAATGTCCGGAATATTAGGATACAGTACCCAACCTTGAACGTAAGGATAACTTACACTATTAGTTAAAAACAACAACACAGACTTATACGTTTACAAAAAAATCAGTCTACCGCGCATTTGATAAAAAAAAACGCAGGTTATCTTTTTTCGCATGCGTATACGGCGTGCTGCAAATCTTTAAATAGGACATATCTGAATATAGTGCACATAAGCTTCGCTTTTTCATCCGGTTTCATCGCTACGCATGCGCAATGAAATAAGCGCAAACAATCGCATGTTGTAAATCTATAAATAGGACATCTAAATATAGTGCACATAAGCCCCGCCTTTAAATCGGTTTTCATCGCTACGCATGCGCAATGATATAAGCGCAAACAATCGCAAACAAACGCTTAAAAACGGTTTAAAACTTTGGTATTTAATTGGAGAAAAACATCACTAATAAAGAGTGTGAATGGGTCGACGTTCGTTTCTTCAAGATTGGGCAAAAAAACATTACCATGCGGGTAAGACTAATTTTCGGACATAACTCTTTTCGGATATACCGATAGACTTTCATACTGAGCTCCAATTTGAGTTTTAGGAATTATTGATTTTTCGCCACACTTGATATGTGTATGTATAAATAGCGTCGTGTGTTTTTAAATTTGTCAAATAAAGCGTGCAGAAATGTTTATGTGAGCTATTTTCTTGTTTTAATGTGAATTTTCGACCATAAAATATGCAAGTCAGGCGTCTTAAGTGTTTAATACTACCCAACATTAATCTTATTTAACAAAGAGAGCTTAATTATAATGTAATTGCTCACAATCAAACCTGACAAGCCTTAAGACAAAGTTTGTTGCATTATGTGCGGTAGAAAATGTACCATATGTTATTTAAATCAGGCAATAAGGCCGTAAAATATGCAAGTCAAGGTTATTAACTCACTGGCATTTTATATGGAAATATCCCTCAATATTCCCTTTTTTTGTTGCAAAATGAAAAAAAAGTGATTTATTTCACATTTTATTGCCCATAAATTTCATTTTGACAAACTTTTCTAAATACAGTTGTTGGTTTATGCAAGCACTGCATAAATTTTCTCACTTAAATCATCATAAAAACCCTTATCATTTTACAAAGAAATCGAAGAACTATGCAATAGGTGTCCCAAGCACTGCGTACATTTACGAAGTATTACATTTATAAAAAAAGTGGTGTGGTAGTTTGAATTTCACTAATACAGTATTTTTGGGAAGTATCTTTTAACATAAATTTACGCACTTAAATCAATATAAAACCCTTGCAAATTTACAGACTATTTATAGTTGTAAACAAAAAATTGTCTCAAGCACTGCATAAATTAATAAACTAATATATGGCAAAAGATAGCAACATTATAGTTTGAAATTCAAATATACAACACTTTTAACTAAAACATATGATCTTTCTGCATAAGTCAGGCTCTTCATAAATTTACGCGCTTAAATCAAATAAAAACCCTGGCAATTTCTCCAGTGGCAGTGCGTAAATTTACGAACTAATTTATTGCAAAAGCAGTTCGTAATTTTATTGTAAAGAGGTCAGCTAACTATCTTTCTACACAAGACAAGCTCTGCATAAATGTACGCACTTAAAATCTACATCAAAATACCTGATATTTTTACCAACTTTTCAAGCAAACAAAATTGTGCAAAGAACTCTTCTACATAAGCCAAGCTCTGCGTAAATTTACGCACTTAAATCAATATCAAACCCTGGCAATTTTACAGACTATTTGAAGTTGTAAACAAAAATTGTCCCAAGCACTGCGTAAATTTACAAACAACTTCATGGTAAAACAAAACAGTAGAGTTATACTTTGCATTTTGCAAATACAACATTTTTTAGTCCCCTACCGGTTTCACCGGAGGGGACTTATGGTTTGCGCTCCGTCTGTCAGTCCGTCTGTCAATCCGTCCGTCCATCACACTTTTCTGGATCCTGCGATAACTTTAAAAGTTCTTAATATTATTTTCATGAAACTTGGAACATGGATAGATGTCAATATTGACATTATGCACGTCATTTCATTTCGTTCCTAAGTCAAAAATTATAGTTGCTATGGCAACAAATAATCTAAAAATACTGCTGAAATGGTGGTTTTCTGGATCCTGCGATAACTTTTAAAGTTCTTTATAATTTTTTATGAAACTTGAAACATTGATAGATGGCAATATGGACATTATGCATGTCATTTCATTCTGTTCCTACATCATAAAATTCTGGTTGCTATGGCAACAAATATATATATTTTTTAAATCTGAAAATGGTGGAATTTCTGACAATGGTGGAGCCGGTAGGGGACAAATATTTCCTTACAATAGTCTTGTTCTAACTCTCTTTCTACGTAAGCCAAGCTCTGCATAAATAACAATGAAAATCTGCAAAATACTAGCAACTACAAAATACCTGATATTTTTACCAACTTTTCAAACAAACAAAATTGTTCAAAGCATAAGACAAGCTCTGCGTAACTTTACGCACTTAAATCAATATAAAACCCTGGCAATTGTACAGACTATTTGAAGTAGTAAACAAAAATTTTCCCTAGCACTGCGTAAATTTAAAAACTAATTATTTGGTAAAAAAAGTTTGGTTATGTTATACTCTGAATTTCTAAAATACAAAATTTTCTGACTATCTTCCTACATAAGTCATGTCTTGCATAAATTTATGCACTAAAATCATCTAAGAAATACCAAATAATTTTACAAACTAATCAAAGTAATAAAAATTGTCCAAGCAATGCATTTATGTACGAATGTATGGCAAAATATAGGAATATTATAGTTTGAAATTCATAAAACAACACTTTCAACTAAAAAATATGTCTGGAAAGTCTATTTCATCTTGTTCTAGTTCGAAGTGCGCAGGCTACTGTCCCCCTTCAAGAGCACCCAGGTCATACAAGCTGAACACGGTTGACCTGCACACCTAACAGTGGAAATAAGGAAACAAGTGATCACACATCCACCCACTTTCTGCCCGGAACAACAGGTTTTCCTTTGTATTATTACTGATTAAAGGTTAACATTGCAGGACTAGTTTAAACCAATTTTTTTAGCTCAGTTGCATAGAAAACCATAGTTAATTTAAAATGCTTTCAAGTCCGTTTCTTGAGACTAGGACCAGTACTTGTTGTCTATGGGGAGATCTAAAGAACGTGCCCGCATTGTGGATCGAACCTGTTACCTCCTAGCAGGGCTTTTTCTGCCTATTTTGGGAAAAGGAGTCTGACCAAATTGGGAATTTTTTATCGACAAAATTGGTCATTTTGGGAATTTTTGCGTCAATGAAACGGCTCAATTGGGAAAAAATTGTGAATTTATCATGCTTAAATAATTCAGCGGTTTAACAAATAAATTTGCTTTTTATTTGTTATTTTGTCTTCTTTATATAAACAGATGCAATATTGGGCGTGTTCAACGTTTATTCAAGTACTGCAGTTTTGTTTTTCAGTTACAGTTACACTCTGAGATAAGAACTGAACAGTCAAAACCTCATAGCAGATATTTTTGACCTAATCAAACACTGGATAGTCACACACGTTTTAAGACACTTCATTCTTGAAAAAAAAAACATTTCTTTTTTGGAAATTGGGATAATTTTTTTAATAATTTCGGTTTGGGATCAGGTCTGTTTGCTTTAGGAGTGCATCCGTTTTCTGGAGGCGTAGACAGTGCGGAAAAACCCCTGAGCCTAGTCACTGGGTGGACATTGTAACCTCAACAACTGGCGACTAAATTTTGCAGGATTACAGAGTAGTAATTTACCATATGCTATAAGTAGAATACTGACTTAGGATGGGAGAATTTGGTTGAACTAATATGGTGTAAATCCATATAACTTAAAAGCATTAATCCAAATTTTAGGTACATGTTCCTCACAATGTGTATTAATATCGTAATACTTTTATATTTTCATAATACGTTTCGTCATTAACAAAAATTGTTAAGTTCATACAATGAAATAAAACAACCTGTCTGATTGTGTTTAAATATATAGTCTCATTAATTCTAGACCTGTGCAGGTATTGATGGATGCATCTGATGTATAACAATCGTTACATGTTATACATTTTATTGAAATACTGATTTCACTGCATGAATTGATGATGTCACTCATTCAATTGACCTGTTCAAATTTTATTTTAAATAGATATAATTATATTAAACTGTGTTTGCATCAGATTGTATGTTTTGTGTAGGCATTATGTAAGCATTAGTTTGAAATAGTTGTTTAGTTTCAGATTCATCTATATTGCCCCAAAAAGGGTTTTTTCAAACTATTGTCATTGTGTCTGTCTGTCGGCAATGTTGGTTTCAGCTCTGTAACTCAGCTGTTTTCATTAATATTTCTGGTAACGGTACTAGGCCACGATCAATAACAATTAACAAAAAAATTTTAGTTGTTTAAATATTCATTTATTTTGTTTTGGGGGTGTTAGAGTTCGGGACCAAAAGAGGCGTTTTGCTGTTCAGCCTTAAAAGTCAATATGGTTACTATATTTGTATTAATTACATTTAATGTAACTTATTTAAGTTAGCTACGGGTCCCCCAGCTGCACAGATGTGAAACTGTATTATCTGCTCGATGGCAGGGGTGTCATTGGCGCCACCCAACTCTTTGTTGCCCGCATTACATGTCCATTTTATAACTGTTTTTTTTTGTTTTTTTTTCATGTAGAGGCACTTGTTTTTCAATGAATGGTACTGCTATGAGAACTTTGCTGTGCAACCCATACATACATGTACATATTGCTCTTCAAGGGCTGCCCTTACTGGCAGACCACAGCACTTCAGGTGGTACCACCTGCCACACACAGAACATTGTACCCATCGCTGTGTTCCTGATGAAACGCTGCAATTGGGCATATCACACATAGTGTCGTCTGCTTCTTTGCTGTGTTGCAGAATCCGTTCCCTGAGATAATTCCTGTATTCTTGACAGTGAACCTGCCGCATTATTTCATGGGGAACCCCAAGAGCAATGGCTTCAGCATTCTGGAAAAAAATAGCGTTCATAATAACAGTTAAAATTGACGGCTCCAATAATTGTTTTAAACAAAACTGAACATGGCTACTTTATATGGACGTTAAATTGCCACCATACTACTACTTTAAAACCTGAACACGACAGGTATAAATTCCTGTTGGTTAAGGATAGGAATCAGTCAAACCTAATTTGTATTCTACACATTACAATGTACTAACTTCAACCATCAAATGTCCAGCTTCTTGTCATTAACTGAAATGACTGTAATTGGGGCCTGTTTATTTTATTCTATTTATGTCGAAAAGGCAGCATATTTTGATATGCATGAACATACCATTAATGTGAATACTCCGCAAGAGTTGCTGTCCTTTTGCTTGTTACTCTGCATGGGACTGTATGTCCAAGGACCAAGTTGCTCCTTAACATTGGCAGCTTTGTTTCTTAGATCAAAGAATTGGCTGCAGTAAAAAACAAAACACATTAGAGTCATCACTCATACGCCAATCTATAAACAAGAGAAGGCAACTGTATCAAGGATTTTGTAAGAATTACAGCCCTTTGGCCTTTTTGAATATGCATATTATTGATAATTCTACATTAAAGGTTAAAACAACTGTTTCAAGCACTTTGTAAGAATTATGGCCCTTTTTCCACTTAGAATATGCATACTATTGAATCTATGTAAATGTTTGCATACCACCTCAAATATTTTCAATGTCCCTTGCTTTTATAGTTTGTTTCATTAACAGTATTTTTCATAATTGCTTACCTTTTTTTTTCCGAATTGTAAAACTTACTGGTAGAAAGTAATTATTGTTTTATTCTTTTATTTCCTACTCTTTTAACCAAGCTGGAAAAATTTAGTGATGAAAATATATGATGATAATTCTTATAGTTTTTTTTGGTTTTATTTTGATAAATAACAACAATTCTTACACCTATTTTTGTTTACCCCCAATCAGACTTAAGGAGAATTGCACTTACCCCCAGAGATTCAGCCACTTAAAGTTTTGGTGGTGTAATGAATCTAAGATTGACACTGTCTTTTCCTTGGGTTTTGCCACAAGAAGGATCCAGTGATTGCCATGGCTGTTGATAGGCATCAGCAGAAGCTTGTAGTTGGAGAAGTGTTCCTTCATTAAAAGACGTTACTGAATTTAACATTATGCTGCCACAACATTGTCCAGATCTCTCTTAAATGTCATTTCACAATTGTGAAATAGTCAATATGTGTAACATAGGTACATATATGCTTCTGTGTACAATAACATATTGCAGGGGCATTGATGTCTGTTGGACATAGAATTTATAATGTATCATGTATGAGAGACATGTGCTCATGATCAGATTGGATGTGTTAGTAACGGCTACTTGAAGTTATTCCAAGAAGGTATTTCTAGAGTATAGAAATGGCAATGCTCTATATACTGATGTGTGTTAACATTTAAACTTGTGCAAAATTTAGAAGCTGTTAACCGTGAATAAATCATAATCTTTCTTTTGTATTTTGTTATTTGTGTTGCCTAAACGTGCTTTGCTTACATATATTAATGATTGCTTTGTATTTTGTTTCAGTTAGCCTTCTGTGCAAGGTCATGAGGTGAAACCTGGATGTAAGAAACATTTTTATCACATGTTACGTTGGCAGTTCCTGTAATTATACTTGAACGGTTCAGAACATACGTGTACAAATATGTCCAGCAAAAGACATTTTATGACAGACTTCATTATACTACATAATTGGAATCAAATTGCTTTCAGTAAAAAAAATATTGACAATAGAATATTTAACCATTTAGGTTTCGTATCCATGACTGCACACAGCTACTGTGAGAGTCTCGACTCTCTGGGTAAGCATTATTATATATAGTGTATCAAATGATGAAGTTTTGTGTCAAATACTTGTTTATTAATGTAGGCTTAATAGAATAGTGATGAAAAAATGACAATAAAACTTGAATTATATATAAATTTATATGTAACTCCATGCTGTTTTAATACCTTTTCAAACATCCAGTGGTTCAGGGTCCCATTTTCCCACAATACTGCTGTATACGAGGGCAGGACAAACAAATGGTTACTGGTGAGATTCACTTCTGCCTTTATAAGGCCAAGGTAGGCATTGATGACCTGCGATAAAAAGTAGCTTTGTTGCACAAATGTTTCAGCAACATTTTTATGTCAATAACATACAGTTGGTATATAACTTTTATTGCTGTCCATATTTTGAATTATTTTGCTACACATGTTTCAACAATATTGTTTAAAGGCCAAACTTGCCATGATGCCTATTTGTAATTGATTTTTCTGATAAAGTTAAAATTATTTACACAATAATGTAATGAAATGATTAAAATAAATCGTAAATTTTATACTTCCAAATAAGGCAATAATTGTGTAAAAAGTGTTGTCATGCTGACATGTTTATACAATTAATTTATTTTAAATTAATGCAATTATTAAAGTTGGATGAGATTAATCTGAAAAACGCAAAATCGTAAACTAAAGATAATACTTGTCTGTTTAATACATATAATACAATATAATACATAAATGCGTGTGAATGCTTAAATTTGTTCTTATCCAGATACACATATTTTACACCAATTCACTGTTGTGAACTTACCTTGTCATCTACCCATTCTCCAGCATTTAATGATTCAATGTTGATTAGATCCATAACCTCATTGCCAAGTCTGAGCCTTTGATCATTCTTGTATGGCATCTTTCTCACAGTGGTGGTCTTCAAGTGACGCGGTCTTGGCTTAAGGGTCTCGGCTACATCCATGACTGGCAATTTGGCTTGAAAAGCCATAAGGCAGACACTGGAGAGCGACATACAAAGAGTTGTTTTGGTTTCCAGGTTGACATCAATGGTCCTGAGATGGGGTAGGATGTTGGATGAAATAGTTTCTACATCAGCCTCAAATTTACTTGCCATCTGTGGTAGTCAAACAAATAATGGGTTGTTTAACTAATCAACAAAAGTGATGCCAATTAGCTTATGTTTCTGAAACTAATATTAAATAAATTTTAATTTTTAGGAGATCAATTTTCTGAAAATGTGACCTCTATTCTACACTTAAAAGTACAACAAAGTTTATGTCATTTCTTAATATTAATCATTAATTAATTCATTAATCACTATTAAATTGAATGTATTTATGTCTTAGAAAAAAAGACAACCTTTTATCCAAATTGAATATCAATTATGACACTGGTTTTATAATAAGCCAACATGAACAAGACAATTTTCCTGTATCAAAAAAGCGTATGGTATGATAAAATATATAGTATCTCGATATATTATTGTTGTTTGTATGTTACTATGTACATATTTGTATTGTATCGTTGCTCTTCAGGTTTGCTAAAGCTAGTATTACCTCATCTATGAGCGTTTGGGAGGGTAGCTGCTAGAGCAAGCCACTCTGCAAAATAATATTGCTGAGCTGGTCAAGTTGTCCAGCTGCTGCTGTCTGGGACACGAATTCTTCCCTCTCATCTGGTTGCTTGACAGGAACCTGTGTGGTTGGTCCTTCAACTAACGGCGATGTCACAGCTTCTGCCTCAACATACTGTTTCAGCCGGTCTAAGGAAACCTTCTGCTTCAGCCTTTGACCGTCTGAAAGGAGGCAGGCTGTCTTTCCCTGTATATGATCAATTGTATAAGGGCCTGTATAGTTAGCTTGAAGGTTTCCTTTTCGGGTGGCTGTCTTTGCACGAAGGAGGAGCACTCGGTCGCCTTCTTTTAAAGCAACATATTTTTTGGTTTGCCTCATTTTGAAGTCCTTTTGCTGCTTTCTATGTGCAGTGTCTATGTTGGTGGTCACCTCATCCATTGCTCTTTTTCTTATGTGTGTTATGTTTTCTACCATCTCTTCCTCCTCTTGTGGTGTTACAGTAGGAATCTGCAATAGGCAAGAAATGGTACACATGTTTGTGTACTTGGGCATAATATTTGCTTGGACTTTTTAAGAAGATATTACACTAATTATGAATGATATTGAAATGTACAATTATTTGTTGACTCCAGTATTTGAAGAGCACACTTGCTGACCTGTATGCATGTATTTGTTTCATAAATCTTATTTAACACATGCCATTCCCTGTTTCCCATGTAATATAACCATAACATATATTTTTATCTTACACATGTGTAATATACTTTATAAGTGTTTTCATAGGCTTAGTTTTCGTTTATTGACCAATCGCATTTTGTTATGAATGACGTTGCAACATCAGATGACATCATGTAAACAACATTCGGGATTTATTATTATGTTTGCGTACTATTTATTTAATTTGCTTATTTAAAAGCATGTGATAAAAAGATCTGACAATCGTCATATTATACCATATTTTATTAAACGCGTCAAAGGCTCGCTTACTAACAAAATTCCTGAACTCGTTAATAAAATATAGTAAGATATGACAACTCATGCTAGATCCTATATGTATATCCGGCATTAACAGATCAAATGTAAAACATTGGATAAAGCTTTACAAATTGAGGTAATTAAGCTTAATGTTCATGTAATTGCGATTATCTTAATGAAGTATCTCAATTTCTCAGTATTATTTTCACACTTAGATACTACTCAATTCTGGCATTTAATTTATTGATTCATTTATTTAATGCCAAATAACATTTGTATGCCATGTATATGTAATTTAATTGTATTCTATAAATCCTCTGTTCTTAATAACAATTGTATCACATACTGCTCCAGTGAACACTGGCGGAAGCTGACTTGGGTAAACCGCCTCTCTCCCGTACAAAAGGAAGAAGGGTGTGAACTTGGTGCTGGAGTGCCGTTTGGTGCGCTGGGCAAACAGAGCTCCATCAAGGTATTCATCCCAGTTGTTTTGATTCTCATTGACCATTTTCCTCAGCACACTAAAAATATTTTTCAAATACCTGTTCACAATTCATTTAGTTATATATAATGAAAACAACATGTTTTAGGTTGAACAATTTATATTGTTTTTGCATTGGATGTTTGTGTAAATTCTTTTGATGTGTATTAGCTCGGCTGTTTTTGGAGAAAACCCGATATATTTTCATAACCAGCTCGTCGGCCATCCGCTTTATGCTAAAACCTTAACATTGGCACTAATAAAAGACTAAAATCAAAGTGCTTCCACCTACAACATTGAAACTTCATATGTAGATGCACCTTGATGAGTTCTACACGCCACACCCATTTTTGGGTCACTAGGTCAAAGGTCAAGGTCACTGATCTCTAATTTTCTTCTGACAAGCTTTCATTTATTCAAAACTGCACCCGCAGCCGAGCGTTTATCAGTACTGTACTTAATTTAATACATTAATGAATATGCAATAACTGGTTATTCAGAATAATCAACTTATTTATCAGTTTGCCAGTGAGTTGGTCACAGTTTATATGTATTTTATCATGGTCGAGTCATTTACATACTTTTTGATGGTCTGGTTTGTCTTTTCATCCAGTCCATTGGTCTGTGGATGATAGGCCGAAGTTATCCGATGCTTCACATTCCACTCTTGGCAGAGTTCCTCGTTCACCTACAGAGACAAATGTTTTTGTTTTCCAATTTTATTTAATTATGCTCATATGCAAATTATTTGCCATTCGCACATTATTTTTGTCTGTTTTTAGCTCAACTATTGAAAAAAAAGGAAGCTATTTATCTCTTTCTTGTGTTTGTGCCAGCGTCAGCATCCAAACTTAGTTAATTATTTTGGTAAGCTGATTGCACAGGAATGGCTTGATGGATGTATTTCTCTTATCCAAATTACAATTCAGGCAAAGATTACTAACTAGGTTAACTATAGTAAATTGGTTAATATATTGGTCCATTGAACACTTTATATGAAATATTTAGGCATTTTTTTAACATAGTTCCTAGGGAATGACTTGAGGAATTTCATTCAAACCAAAAATGTATTCCTTATAAAATTAAAATACTCCCTAGCTTTGATAGGCCAAGGTTGGGAAAGTGTGATTGTTATTTGACAACATAAGGAGTCATATAATAAAAAGCTTGTAAAAAGACAATCTAGTTTGCAAGGGACATAGTATTTCGTGTTCAAACTCATTGCTATGGGAGAAGGGACATTGCTGGTTTACTTATTGCAAATGGTTTTTATCTTTCCTTGTGACTTTTGATAGAAAGCTGCTGTAATAATTAATGCTTTAACTACCAAGTAAAATAATAAATGTGCACTTTACCTCATTTACAAATTCTCGGCCCTGATCAGTGAGAATGGCGTTCATAGCGCCATGAGTTGCAAACAGTTTCCTAAAACATTTGTTGACATCCTTTGCAGTTTTAGATGGAATTGGGAACGCTTCAACCCACTTGGTGAAATAATCTGTTGCGGTAAAAATGAACCTGTTGCCACTGGATGTTTCTTGGAATGGGCCCATAAGATCTACACCAACCAGCTCGAATGGGCGAGAAACCTAGAATTTAAGGAACTATTACAAATCGAACTTATCAGAAGAAAATATACTAATGGCTATGCATCGTGGACTCGCATTTTTCCTTAAAATGCAGTTTCAAAATTGATATAGAACAATGTATTTGTCAGCGTCCGATATATAGCACATTATATATTAACTGTTTGTATTTTGTACATTCATGTTACTTATTTTGTAATATGTATATTATACAATTGCTGTACATAGAATTTATAACATCCTTTTTCTCATTGAATGTATATGGTCCTGGTGTTGTTGTCTCCGTCTTCGTCCGCGTCGTGCTAAAAACTTAACAATTTGTCAAGGTTTTGAACATTAGCTCTAAAATCAAAGTGCTTCAACTGACAACTTCATATGTAGCTGCACCTTGATGAGTTCTAAATGCCACACCCAATTTTGGGTCACTAGGTCAAAGGTCAAGGTCACTGTGACTTGAAAAAAAATTCTGTCAAGCTTTCATGTATTTAAAACTGCACCCGCAGCTGAGCGTGCCCGTTATGCTATGCTCTTGTTCCTTTATTGTTAGGTTTTTATCTGTTTTTACTGTACAGAGAATATTTTACGTATTGTAATACCTTTATTTGCTGGAGTTCGGGTTTCTTGGCTGGTTTTAAGGGGTCAGACTTCTGACAAGCCTCACAGGTACTCACCTAAAATAACAGATTGTATTGTTTATTTATAATTTATTGTCTTTGTGTGTCTATATATGTATACAGTGGTCTTTAGTAAAAGATAAATATATAATCACAAGTGAAAAACCAAAATATGTAAACCAAAATTTAAAAAGCATGTGGAAATTATCAGATGCATGTCATAATAAGGCTTTATAGAGGTATAACAACAGGGAACTTTACGTTTAAACGTTTACTCAAAAGCTGTGTTTGTGACTGTTTGAAGAAATCTAAACTTACATTTTAATAAATAACCATTAATCAAGAAATTTGAAGTAAAGAAAGGATTAATTACTTTTTAACCTCTACAATTCCCAATTTTTCCCTGATTTATACTTACGTATTTCTTAATGTCCTCTGTGAGCCCTGGCCACCAATAACGCAAGTTGATCGCCTCTCTAGTCTTGTTTATGCCACTGTGGCCACCAAAGGCACTTCCATGGAACTCCTTAAGGATATTGTTTACATCTTTTTTCAAAACAACCTTTGTACCATCGATCTTTCCAGGTACAAATCTGTACAGATCACAACCTAAAACCAAATTTATGAAATACCTTGTTTTTAACATTATTACATATTTCATGTGTAAAAATCACAAATGTGTTTTCAGCATAAAAATTCCTTTGTATGTTAACTTTATGTTCAACAAAAAGCTTGGCTTAAATGAAATGGTTCAGGCATAAAAACGATAAAGACGATGGGTTAGAAAATAGTACTTCCGTCTATTTTATTTCATAAAATGTGCAAGAAATGCTTCATATGTGTTAATTATTGACTGTTGATTTTATATAACAAATATAGCTGAATTACAATGTAATGGGTCACAATCAGGTCTGAAATTGTATTTTTCTTGCATACTTCAGAAAGGCTGTAACTGTGTATCTTATGCAATAAATACATTTGTATCCCTCGTTATTGTTAGGCTGTAGAATATGCAAGTCAATATTGTGACTAATTTTCTAACTATTCATCATTATCAACAAATATTGCTTACTTATAATGTATTTTTCTATTTTTTTTTAAACAGGCACAAAAACGCTTAAAGCAATGTTTTTTGTATCCTTCAGTTAGAAAATAGTGTTTTTGTTGTTCATTTTTGTCTGTAAAATATGCAAGTCAGTATTCTTATGTGCTTCATATTCTAACTGTTCATCTTATTAAACAAATATAGGTCACTTACAATGTTATTGTTTATAAACAGGCACAAAAATGCTAAAAGCAATGTTTTTTGTATCCTTCAGTTAGAAAATAGTGTTTTTGTTGTTCATTTTTGTCTGTAAAATATGCAAGTCAGTATTCTTATGTGCTTCACTTTGGAAATGCTCATCTTATTAAACAAATATAGGTCACTTACAATGTTATTGTTTATAAACAGGAACTAAAATGCTGAAATCAATGTTTTTCGCATACTCGGGGTAAGAAATGAGTGATTTTGTTGGGGTAAAGTTCATTTTGGACCATAAAATATGCAAGTCAGTATTCTTATGTGCTTAATTTTTATGCCCCCCTTCGAAGAAGAGGGGGTTTATTGTTTTGCTCAGTCCGTCCGTATGTATGTATGTCCATATGTCCGTCCACCAGATGGTTTCTGGATGTTAACTTAAGAACGCTTAGGCCAAAGATCATGAGACTTCATAGGTACATTGATCATGACTCGCAGATGGCCCCTATTGATTTTCAGGTCACTAGGTCCAAAGATCACGGTCACGGTGAAGAGAAACCGTAAAATGGTTTTCGGATGATAAGTCAAGAACGCTTACTCCTAGGATTACAAACTTGACAGGTACATTGGTCATGACTGGCAGATGACCCCTATTGATTTTCAGATCATTAGGTCAAAGGTCAAGGTCACAGTGACTCGAAACAGTAAAATGGTTTCCTGATGATAACTGAAGAATAATTAGGCCTAGGATCATGAAACTTCATAGGTACATCGATCATGACTGGCAGATGACCCCTATTTATTTTCAGGTCACTAGGTCAAAGGTCAAGGTCAGTGACAAAAAACATATTCACACAATGGCTGCCACAACTGACAGCCCATATGGGGGGCATGCATGTTTTACAAACAGCCCTTGTTTAATTGTTCATCAACAAATATTGTTTTTATAATGTAATTATTTATGACAGGCACTCAAATTCTTAAAGCATTATGCTTTCTCAAGATTAGCTAAGCGGGGCTTAACATTAACCGAAAAACCAACTTGCCCTATCGTCAAGTACTTAGAAAATCTACTTGCCCTGAACGAAAAGCCACTTGCCCAAACATGAAATATCACTGTATCACTGTATCAACTGTAAACCTCATATTTTTTATAAACCCAAATGATACACCTCAAAACCTTTTTTCTTTTTGATCATTTAATATAATGATTACAGCAATGAAAGTCTAATTAAAGTACCTTAATTAAATGCTCTTTGTTTTTTTGCACTTTTCCGGGCGGACAACTAGATTATAAAATTACTTGCCCGCACCTAACTTTTACTTGCCAGGGACAATAGAACAACCCTGCTAAGTGATTTTTTTATATTTAAATGTGGATTTTATGCAGTAAAATATGCAATTCAATATTCTTATGTGCTTAATGGTCATCTTATTCAACAAATATAGCTTACTTTTAATGTTGTTTATAAACAGGCACTAAAATGCTAAAAGCAATGTTTAATGCATACTTTGGTCAAGAAAATATTTATTTCCTTGTTAAAAGTGTGGAATTTAGGCAGTAAAATATGCAAGTCAGTATTTTTTGTGCTTTCTTTCCTAAATGTTCATCTTATTTAACAGATATAGCTTTCTTACAATTTGATTGTTTATAAGCAATGCAGTGTGATTCTCTTGTTTAAAATTGTCATTTATAGCCTTAAAATATGCAAGTCAATATAAACAGGCACTAAAATGCTAAAAGCAATGTTTAATGCATACTTTGGTCAAGAAAATATTTATTTCCTTGTTAAAAATGTGGATTTTAGGCAGTTAAATATGCAAGTCAGTATTTTTTGTGCTTTTCTCAATGTTCATCTTATTTAACCCTTTCAGTGCTGGAACCGAATTTTGAAGGAAGAATGTGGCGTCTCATCAGGATCCAAACTGTGTTCTATTCTGATTGTATTCTTTGAAAAAAATCGAAGAAAATGCTAATTTTAGAAATTTTGCAGACGACATTTTAGCAGATGACAAATTTCCCAGCATGCAAAGGGTTAACAGATATAGCTTTCTTACAATTTGATAGTTTATAAGCAATGCAGTGTGTTTTTACTGGTAAAATTGTCATTTAGAGCCTTAAAATATGCAAGTCAATATATTTATGTGTACATTTTACAACTGTTAATCGTTTTAGACCCACATGGCTTGGATTTCATCAAATTGGACACAGTAGGCATAAAAAAAACAAGAAAGTTTTAATCATAATAATGTAACTTTTAAGAAGAACTTCTTTGCCTTGCTCCTGAAGTTGTCCCTTCGATTCTTGTCTGCCTTGGAGGAGTTCTCTTGCATACGTTCAGGGTAGGTGTTAGATTCCAGGAAGCACACAAGTTCTTGGTAATCACTAAAATCCATTATGTTGAGTTGCTTTATTCAGCTTTTGATAACAATATTGCTATTAAATGATCAATGTGCATTCAAACCATGTGTTTGGAGCATATATACTTGTTCCCTGTAACTTCGATTGGATCATTGGACTGTACTATTTTGATTGGCTCACTAAGTTATGAGCGCTATACCAATATATCCCCTAATCACCTACCGACTGGCCCCTCTCATGCCATGTTTACACAGGTCAAAAGACTCCACTTCCTGGCCCTGGTGAAACAGTCTCAACTTCATGACCCCTATATGGGAACTGTGTACAGGCATACATGCCATAATTTTTCAGACCAATTCCGGGACATTGAGTTAAATTGTCCGGGACTTTTGCCAATTTCTCGGGACATGTATAAAATGTAGAGATATTTAAAGACATATGCATTTTTGGTACGTTTTTTTTGTTTCGCATCGTTAATTGCAAAAGTTCGAATGCCTATCCGAAATACACTTGAACTATAAACGTCAAATTAAACATTACTACTTCCATTACTAGATACATGCCACGTGTTTTCAGTGTAAGCGTTCTAAACATAGATGGTGACGTCACTGCGTTATTGTTATTAAGACCGGTGTGTAACACGTAGTTGTTGATACGCCTTTACCGGTATTCATTTATAACATTTATATAATAAAAAAAATACAACAATACAGTACCGTTAGATCGTCACTCAAATCAATTCACAATACATACAACCAATCACAATAAAACAAATACAACAAAACAGTACCGGTAGATCGTCAACGCAATTCAAATTCACTTATTATTTTTTACGTTATGTTTATTGGGGGTTTAGAACAAGACAATAATAAACCTAGTGAGGATGACGTTTTTATATGCTTACTTTTTTACTCAACTTCTTTGTCGGTTAAACGTGCGAACATAAACTGCTTTTAATTTTTTACTCAGCGATGTTGGACTTCAGATGTGTGAACAACTATCCTTTGCCCTTACGCAGCGGGAAATAATGACGTAGTAGATTAAAGTCAATTCACAACCCATTAAACAATGCCGCCTTTTCGGTTTGACCGCGAACGTGAGACAATCGATATGATAACAGGACCCCTGTTAATTGATCGATTTTGACACAAAGCGTAGTCTGCCTATTCGGGTAGGCATTGTCATGGAGACGCTGCAGATATACACAGATTCGAGGTGCAGTTAAGCCTTCGATAAGGTACATGTATACATGGATTTTGTAAATTCCGGGACATTTGACAGATTTCCGGGACGTATGGCATGTATGGTACAGGTATACAGACCCCCATTCCTGACCCCTATCACAAAAGGTGTGAAATATCCAAACTGGGACATGTCAAAATAATGGTTGATGTCCAGTCTCTCTAGGCTTCACTAAATTGCATAATGTGCTTTTTTTAAATTTAAAAATCTGTTTTCAATAATAATTTATGTCTTCGATACCTATTTTAGATTTTATACATGTACACAATTATGTTACCCAAATACATGATGGCTAATAGTTTCATGTACACATACATTTAACAGACTTACATAAATAATTGTTGGTTGTAAATACTGATTAAAGTGATAGTTGTATTAAATGATACAAAAGTGATATTACTATTTATCCCAATATTCATTTGATAACTGTATATGTGACCGTTGCCTCAGCTCTTTTCATCTGATTTAGTTTGATTATATAATTTATTTCAATGACTTAAAATTGCACTCATGTCATTGTATAAATATAGTAAACTTTCACTTCAAATTTGATGTGAAATTAACGAAATATGATTCTTAATACTTGTTTGTAGTATGCCATAAACTGGGTTAACTAACCAATGTCATCACTATAAGTATTACAACTATGATTAGAATCTTTGAGAAATAAAGTTTTACAAGTGAACACTATAATTTCCTCTGCAGTTACATATTCATTATATTTGGAGGGTCACCAATTACAGTCCAAATGTAACTTTAGTTCACCAAACCAAGTGTGCAGGTTGTTATATTAAATAATACATGCAATAAATGTTATCACTGTCCTACATCTTCATCTCATGTATCTCATATATTTACTTTTCTCAGATTCTACCACCTCTTTTTCATACCAATTTGTGTATATTTAATGCCCAATGTTATGGTGATATGTACATGGTCGCAATCTAGGAGTGTAGGACATTAGCCCTTTGGGACATTAGCCCCTAGGACATTAGCCCCTTTGGACATTAGCCCCTAGGACATTTGCCCCTTAGGACAATAGCCCCTATCTATTTTTACATTCATTTTTTAGGTAATTTCACCTTTTTTTAATTAGTGGAATTAATGTTGTTGTTTTTTTTTAAACAGCAACAACAACACGTTATGTTACTTATGTATCTAATTATAAGGTAATTTTAGACTTCTGGATGGTGTCAGATAGCAAAATGTTGGCAAATAGAGTCCAAAGAAAAAAAGAAAAAATTAAAAAAAACGACACAAAAATGTATGTGTGTGGTACAAGCTATATATTGTTTGTTTTTAGATATGAAGTTTAAAAAATGGAATAAAAATGCTTATGTAAAAAAAGTTTTGAACCTAGGGGCTTTTGTCCTAGAGGGCTAATGTCCGTACCCCGCAATCTAGACGAAGTGCATATGTCCAAGAATGTAAACAACTGTCTTAACTAAAATTTGATGGGGGGGGAGGGGCATATTAGGAGTGTAGTACATTCGCCCTCTGGGACATTAGCCCCTTGGACATTAGCCCCTTTGGACATTAGCCCCCTAGGGCATTTGCCCCTTAGCACATTAGCCCATACCTACTTTTACATTCATTTTTTAGGTATTTAATTTCATCTTTTTTTTAAATTAATGGAATTAATGGTTTGTTTTTTTTAAACAGCAACAACAACACAATATGTTACTTATGTATCTTATTGTAAGATAATTTTAGACTTCTGGATGGTGTCAGATAGCAAAAGTTTTGCAAAATAAATAGAGTTCGAAGAAAAAATAGTAAAGAAATTGTAAAAAAAAACAACTAAAATGTACGCGTGTGGTACAAGCTATATATTGTTTGTATTAACATATGAAATTTAAAAATATGGCATAAAAATGCTGACTTAAAATAAAAAAAGGTTTTGAAAATTTTACATGTAAAACACCTTGGGGCTTATGTCCTAGTGTGCACTTTTTTGAAGGGGCTTTTGTCCTAGGGGCTAATGTCCTAGGGGTTAATGTCCAAGAGGGCTAATGTCCGTATCCCGCATATTAGACATTAGCAACGAACAGCACAAAAACACTTGACACAAGTTATGGAGCATCCCGGGGAATTTACTGGATTAAAGCATTTTGAGGGTTAAGGGAAAGTGTTCAGCTTGAAACGTCACATTTGACTCTATTATACATGAACAAGTCATTAGAATATATTACTATTGCTAAAATTGCTTAATGTTATAATTGTGCATGTTCAATATGTCTGGTGCATTACGAATAGTGTCTAGTTTATTTTCTACATTGTCAGATACAAGTTTAAATAGGCAACATAAGTTTTTAAGATTTTATTAATAAATAACAACACAACTGTTAAATATTTTAGGAAACAATGGTTATTTTTTTACTATACTAAAAGTCCAGTACTTTAAAGGGATCTTTTCACACTTTGGTAAATTGACAAAATTGAAAAAAGTTGTTTCAGATTCGCACATTTTCGTTTTAGTTGTGATATTTGTGAGGAAACAGTAATACTGAACATTTACCATGCTCTAATATAGCCATTATATGCATCTTTTGACGATTTTAAAACCTAAAAATTATAAAGCGTTGCAACGCGAAACGATTGAATAATGTGGAGAGTTCTGTTTTTGTCGTTAAATTTTGTGAAACTACGAAGATTGCTTATATAACGTATAAAATACATCCGGAATGTGTACTCGGCGGAATAGCTCAGTAGGCTAAAGCGTTTTTACTTCAGGACTCTGGCAGGACTCCAGGGGTGACTGGTTCGAAACCTGCTCCGGGCAATGTTCTTTTCCTTTTTTAAATTTTATTCTTGATTTTTTACTGGAGCTTTTACGATCCAATGTTTACATTTATTAATATAAAGCATTTAATGAATAAGTTAAAAAAATGCCAAAATCTGTGAAAAGGCCCCTTTAAATTCGAAATGACATGGTCAGCAATGTAAAAATGATGCAGATGAACACTACATAAATTGGCATGTTAACAAGTTCACTTGATACTTCACATGTGCATTGGCCTTGTACCAATTTTATGACTTGATTTAGGTTTTAAGATTGCATTGTGATATTTTATGCTGCATACAAATTATTATGCCCCCTTCGAAGAAGAGGGGGTATATTGCTTTGCTCATGTAGGTCTGTCGGTCCGTCGGTCTGTCGGTCCGTCCACCAGGTGGTTGTCAGACGATAACTCAAGAACGCTTGGGCCTAGAATCATGAAACTTCATAGGTACATTGATCATGACTCGCAGATGACCCCTATTGATTTTGAGGTCACTAGGTCAAAGTCACGGTGACCCAAAATAGTAAAATGGTTTCCGGATGATAACTCAAGAACGCTTAGGCCTAGGATCATGAAACTTGATTGGTAGATTGATCATGACTCGCAGATGACCCCTATTGATTTTCAGGTCACTAGGTCAAAGGTCAAGGTCACAGTGACCCGAAATAGTAAAATGGTTTCCGGATGATAACTCAAGAACGCTTAGGCCTAGGATCATGAATCTTGATAGGTAGATTGATCAGGACTCGCAGATGACCCCTATTGATTTTGAGGTCACTAGGTCAAAGGTCAAGGTCACAGTGACCCGAAATAGTAAAATGGTTTCCGGATGATAACTCAAGAACGCTTAGGCCTAGGATCATGAAACTTGATAGGTAGATTGATCATGACTCGCAGATAACCCCTATTGATTTTCAGGTCACTAGGTCAAAGGTCAAGGTCACGATGACCTGAAATAGTAAAATGGTTTCCGGATGATAACTGAAGAACGCTTATTCCTAGGATCATGAAACTTGATAGGTAGAATGATCATGACTCGCAGATGACCCCTATTGATTTTCAGGTCACTAGGTCAAAGGTCAAGGTCACGGTGACCCGAAATAGTAAAATGGTGTCCGGATGATAACTCAAGAATGCTTATGGCTAGGATCATGAAACTTCATAGGTACATTGATCATGACTGGCAGATGACCCCTATTGATTTTCCGGTCACTAGGTCAAAGGTCAAGGTCACAGTGACAAAAAACATATTCACACAATGGCTCTCACTACAACAGAGAGCCCATATGGGGGGCATGCATGTTTTACAAACAGCCCTTGTGTTAATGTTATGTCTTGGAATGAAATTAATGTTACTTGATGTTAATAAAGAAGTCATAATGACCTAGTGTTATATTTTATACAAAACCTCATATTGAGGCCCTCGACTACATGTATGTGTTATTTCTTCTTGAATGGGTTCAGAAGAGGCCACACGCACAAAGTAAAAAACAGGGTTCCCAGTTTATTGTATGAACAAAATTCCCTGATTTTTCCCTGATGGAAATAAAAATTCCAGGATCATAATTTCGACCTATTTCTCATTTTAGAAACCCTCAAATAGCAGTTGCAGATATAACTAAGCTACATGTATACTACAAACCCACCATAGCCAAACAAAGGATTCGATTTGCTGTTTTAATCGTACAGATTCTCGACACAAGTCGGGAAAGTCTGACCAAACAAAATTCCCTGATTTTTCCCTGATTTCAGGAACTGTTCACGAATTCCCTGACTGGAAAAGATGAAAGTCTTTTTCCAGGTTTTCCCTGATTTCCAGGTTGGCTGGGAACCCTGAAATATTTTATAGACTTGGATAGCTATATAACTGATCAAATAACTTCCTATCCGACATGTGCCAAATTTGATGGGGGGGGGGGGGTTGATATAAGACATTAGCAAAGAACAGCTAAAACGTGTATCACAGTTTACTCTATTATACCCCGTACATGAATGGCTTCCTATCTGAACATTACAATATAATGCTGTTGATAGTCTAGCAGCGTAATGTTGAATAATGCATTTGCACACTTACGTATGTGGTGAATTACAAGGTTTTTCTATAGCCATATGAGGTAAACTGCCCCACCACCTGGTGGCCATGTTTTTCAACAGACCATAACCATTTTCGAACAAAGCAGAGCTATTATAAGAACAAATGATCTGACCAAGTTTAATGAACGTTGAAGTATAAATGTGATTTCTAGAGTGTTAAGGTTTTACTTTAGCCATGTGAGAAAAGATTCCCCCTAGCGACCATGTTTTTCAACGAACCCAAAACATTTTCGAACACAGCTGAGATATCATTAAGACATATGTTTGCCCAAGTTTCAAGAAGATTGAACAATAAATGTGACCATTTTTTTGTTTATTTTTATCTAGTGACCTAGGTTTTGACCTGGTGTGACACAGTTTCAAACCCAACAAAGATATCATTGGGACACATTTTCTTAACATGTTTCATGGCAATCAAGCAATAAATGTTACCTATAGTGTTAACAAGGAACAAGGGACAAAATTGTCACAACAAGGTTTTTACAAAAATATATTTATAACAAACAAATTTGTTGAATTGATATCCCCCGCCAATATGCTTCTGGACACAAGTGTTATATTTGACACTCAATTAAGCATTTTTTCAAGATACAAAGGGACATAACTCTGTTATTTACAGATGGTGTACAATGCCATTTGGCGTGCATCATTATCTTATCCATATATATACTCATACCAAGTTTCAATGAAATACGCCAAAGCACTTCCAAGATATGGCGCTGGACGGATGGAAAGACGGACGGACAGAAGGACAACGCCAAAACAATATCCCTCCGCCGATGGCGGGGGATAACAAGGGCTTTGTCATACACGTGACATAATTATACCCCCACATGCATTGACACAGAATATTTTGCATGTTGTCTTCACAAAACAAGAGAAGCTAATTTATGCGATTCTTAAGAATTATTACGCCATTATCATGTGGCCATTTTGACCTTTGAACTCTTGAATTCTTTTGCATGACATGCCGTCCAATGACTGTGAACAAAATAAATGTGCATTTTCATTTTAAAATCTGACAAAGAATGACAGTAATGGCCCGAATAAGATCATTTATGGCCATCTTTGAACTCAAAGTGTGACCTTGACCATGGAGATATTGACGTCATTCGTTAGCATGACACATCGTCCAATGTTTGTGAACACATGTACCAAGTAGTTTTAAAATCTCACAATGAATGACATAGTTATAGCCCGGACAATATCAAGATACCAATGCAATTCTTTCGCATGACACACCGTTCAATGATGTTGAACATATGTGCCAAATGATTTTGAAATCTCACAATGAACAACATAGTTATGCACGGACAAGCTCATTTATGGCCATCTTTTACCTTTGAACTCTAAGTGTGACCTTGACCTTGGAGATATTGACGTATTTCTTTCGCATGACACACCGTTCAATGTCCAATAATGTTGAACAAAAGTGCCAAATGAATTTTAAATCTCGCAATGAATGACATAGTTATGGCCTGGACAAGCTCATTTATGGCCATTTTTGACCTTTGAACTCCAAATGTGACCTTGACCTTGGAAATATCGACTTAATTCTTGCGCGCGACACACAATAACATGATGGTGAACATCTATGCCAAATGATTTTAAAATCTCACAATGAACGACATAGCTATGGCCCGGACAAGCTTGTTTCGCCCGCCAGCCCGCCGACATTCGCCAATCTAATAACCAGTTTTTTCCTTCCGAAAACCTGGATAAAAGTGTTGATGACGCACAAGGGACAAATACTGATCCTAAAAGCACACCATATGCACCTTGTGCTCAGGTGAGTTAAAAATAATGAAATAAATAATACATGCTTTATGAAACAAATGTAATTTTTACTTAAACTTAACTAAATTTCCAGTACTTTAAATTGGTAATGTCATAGTCTGAGAGGTAAAGATTCTGCACATATACATAATATAGATTGGCGTTTTCAAAAATTCAAATATATGACTGTTAGATTAAATTATTTCTTTATCCCAGTAATTCTTAAACTGGTTGAGCTTGTTTGGGAAAATGAGGGACCACGATACAGAAATGCTCCTCCAGTCGGGTCTGTTGTGTGCAGCTTTGAGTAATTCATCCATGGAAAGGCATGTCCATTTTTTTACATTATCCATCCATCTTTTCTACAAATGGCCTCATCGTCGACCTTCCTCTAGCGTACCCTGGAAAACAGCCTTGCAAAGAGTTGTGCCTGGTGATGTGTCCAAACCAAGCCAGCTGTACCTTAGCACAATTATTCATGGTCATGGTAGTGCAGTTATAAAATTGAATTAAGTAATCCAGTGTTATTTGTTCACTTAATATCGAGAGCTTTATTTGTCCATTGATATGTAGAGAGAACATCAACGGAATTGATTTGCTGTTGGCATGTATTAGACCTTCTTAGACCTTGTGAAGTCTGTTCTCAGTTCTGAAATTTAAAGAAATATTAGCATACAGTTGACAATATAACAGCCAAGACTTTTCACCGTTGAATACAAACACATACACAAATAGGCATGAAGGATTTCTTTGCCTATTAATTTTTGAAGAAAAATTCACACAAATGCTGGCATCAAAATTATGTTATTTTGTTTATAAAGCTATACTTCTACAAGTGTACAATCAATAAATGCATTCCAAGCATAACAGGAGACAAGAAATACATTAAGTATATATCTATGGTAACTACCGGTAAAGTAAAAATATAAATTAACAAGAGCACCGCCTTGCGGGTGCAGACCGCTCATCTATTTTCTTTTTAAAGGTGAAAGGACTCTCATTTTCAATCACAAAGGAGGGAGGGGTGGAGTGAAGAGGGGTGTATAGTGTGGGGGTTTGGGTGCGATGGTTGGTCGGTATTTCAAACATAAAATAATAAAAATAAATATTTGTGTTTTGAACCGTTTCATATAAAAAAAAATTGGGGGGTGGGTGGGTATAGTGTGAGGGTGTGGTGGTCATTTTTGAGATGATCTTTAAAAAAAAAAATTAGGAGGGGGGATTCTGGGTGGGGGGGAGGGGGGGTGTGGGGGATTCTTGGGTGCGATGGTCGGACAGTATTTCAAACATAAAATAATAAAAATAAATATTTGTGTTTTTAACCGTTTCTAAAAAAAAATTGGGGGGTGGGTGGGGTGGTATAGTGTGAGGGTGTGGTGGTCATTTGTGAGATGATCTTAAAAAAAAATATAAAAAAATAGGGGGGGATTCGGGGGGGAAGGCACGGGGTATGGTTTGGGTGGAGTCTATTGTGGTATGTCAGGTAAGAGTAGTTTTTTCAAAGTATCAATCAAATCTAATCATAAATAAAGAAGTTATGGCAATTTTAGCAAAATTTAATAATTTGACCTTGAGAGTCAAGGTCATTCAAAGGTCAAGGTAAAATTCAACTTGCCAGGTACAGTAACCTCATGATAGCATGAAAGTATTTGAAGTTTGAAAGCAATAGCCTTGATACTTTAGAAGTAAAGTGGATCGAAACACAAAATTTAACCATATATTCAAAGTTACTAAGTAAAAAAAGGGCCATAACTCCGTGTAAATGACAACAAGAGTTATGCAACTTGTCCTTTTACTGTACCCTTATGATAGTTTGCGAGTGTTCCAAGTATGAAAGCAATATCTATAATACTTAAGGGGTAAAGTGGACCAAAACACATAACTTAACCAAATTTTCAATTTTCTAAGTATAAAGGGCCCATAATTCCGTCCAAATGCCAGTCAGAGTTACATAACTTTGCCTGCACAGTCCCCTTATGATATTTAATAAGTGTTGCAAGTATGAAAGCAATAGCTTTGATACTGTAGGAATAAAGTGGACCTAAACACAAAACTTAACCAAATTTTCAATTTTCTAAGTATAAAAAGGGCACATAATTTTGTCAAAATGCCAGTCAGAGTTACATTACTTTGCCTGCACAGTCCCCTTATGATTGTTAGTCAGTGTTGCAAGTATGAAAGCAATAGCTTTGATACTTAAGGAATAAAATGGACCTAAACACAAAACTTAACCAAAATTTTCAATTTTCTAAGTATAAAAAGGGCACATAATTCTGTCAAAATGCACGCCAGAGTCATCTAACTTTGCCTGTCCAGTCCCCTCATGATAGTAAGTAAGTGTACCAAGTTTTAATGCAATAGCATTGATACTTTCTGAGAAAAGTGGACCTAAACGCAAAACTTAACCGGACGCCAACGCCGACGCCATGGTGATGACAATAGCTCATTTTTTTTTCAAAAAATAGATGAGCTAATAAAAACACAACTAAGAATTCATCCCAGCAAATGGAAATTGTTCAGTACTGTTGTCTCGCAACTTAATATATAAATTTGATGCTTGTTGTTACAATGCCATTGAGTTGTATTGTATAGAATACTTTATACGAATTGAATATGCATCTTTTTCACCTCTAATATTTCTATTCTTTTCAACTTGTTACAAAATACCATTAATAGAGTACCGGTACTGTACCGTTACTAAAATTAAAATGTGTTTCTATGCCTTTTTCACCTGTTAGTGCAATTTATTCATACTTTTATTGTGTATACATGTACATACTGGAAATGTGTCTTTTTTTCTTTTTGCAACTGTCATATATTTTTTTTAATTTGCATTATTGTTTTTCAAACTAGGAATTACAAACAACTAAAGTCATACTTTAAATTTACATAAATTATATAATTTATATATGTGGCTTATGACCCTTTTGTTCATCTCAGATTGCATTATAACATTAAAACCTGTTGGAAAAAATAAGATTGAAAGTATAGATTTTTGTAATTGGTGAATGTTCAGTAAATAATTTTTTGGTGAATATGATGTATAAGTTAACCCATT
Organism: Dreissena polymorpha; assembly: GCF_020536995.1. Classification (NCBI taxonomy): domain Eukaryota; kingdom Metazoa; phylum Mollusca; class Bivalvia; order Myida; family Dreissenidae; genus Dreissena; species Dreissena polymorpha. Next base: position 96,981,526 of record NC_068361.1, on the reverse strand, counting down.
AATGACCAGTGTCTGATAAGAATTGTATCTGATAACAACATTTTCTCACTCTTGACTGTGATTTATGGCTGATCAGAATGGGGTTTAGAAACCATATATCACTAGGGGTGTTGATTACAACAGATAAGAATTTATGATGCCCCTAGACAGGTGATTTTTGGTACAAGTATAATAATTTGCAGAAATGTGTACCTTGTCATAATTTATATGTGCTATTATTAATCTTAGGGATACAACTGCACCATTTTTATTATAAACTTTGGCACTTAATAAGAAATAACTATATGTACGCTGAATTCGTAACTAACATTGACAGGAATTTCCAATAAAAAAGTATTTTAAATGCAAGTGTGGGTAGTTAAAGGTCTAGCACTTGTCACGGTATTACTTCAAGTGGTAGTTATTTATTAATTACCAGTTATTTATAGCATAAAGGCATCACACATGTACAATAATTTTGAATGTTATCCTGGGCAGATACAATTAAACGTTAAATGAAGAGTTTAATTCATTGATTTTCAAACATGTTATTTTACATTATATACATTCTGTTCACAAACACAAAGTCGGTTGTGCTGTATCAAAAAGGCAGCATTAGGCTCTCAGTGTCTATCCTTCCGTCACACTTTCGTGAGGATACACACTCCTAAAGAATTTTCACCAATCTGCTCCAAGTTTAAATACAAAATGCTTTCATAAGACAAGAGCTCACTGACTAATTTTAGAAAGTTTGCGACTCATTTATTTACAGTTTGGAACTGTTCGCAGCTCATTTTTTCACAAAATGAGGGGGACAAGGCCGCTTAAAAAAAAACAGGAAGAGAAGTCATGTACTATCATGTCCAAATATGCATATTTGTTGTAAAATATCCAAGTCAACGTTTTAAAGCGTAATTATACGATTTTTATATGTGTTAAATTTTGATATATTGATACAAATATGTTATAATAACACACAATATGCAAGAAAAATGATACATTTAAGACGAATTTCATAAAATACAGCAAATACAAATTATCGCCCGAGCCTATTGTGACGAAGATAATTCGTACATATTTTCCTGTAATAACCGATGCATTCGTCTTTTTAGTAAGTGTTCGGGTGTCGTATGAACCAATATCGATGCAGTATTTCAAATGAACCGTTAAACTAAATTTAGATTCACATCGTACATGCATAATATACATGCTGCGAATTCGGCTGTACAGCCTTTTTCGATTTCAGAATTAAATATCTGGCTTATTTAGCATTTTGGCGACACATGTTCTTC